>NC_047051.1:693952-936452 GCF_011762595.2 Tursiops truncatus
ATTTGTTCTTAAAAGTCTGCTGGCAATCATCCTATGATATTGCTCTGCAACAAAAATATGTAAATAAGTTTTCATTGAAAAATTTCTAGGCCCATAAAGCTAAGTGTTAGACATTTTTTAATCAATGAAATATGAATTACATTGCTAACTTTGATTAAACTGACACAAGGTACTATGCACTTCAATTAATAATGTATAAAAAGTAGAATTTTATAGAAATTCTTCCTTAAGGTATTTTTTAATTCTCTTTTTGATTTCCTCGTTGATCCACTGGGTTTTTTTAGTCGCATGTTGTTTAGTCTCCATGTAATGATTTTTTCCCCATTTCTTTTTCTGTGGTTGACTTCCAGCTTCATGTTGTTGTGGTCAGAGAAGATGCTTGGCCACAGGGAAGATGGCGCCAAGGACCACGCAGCGCACGACCCAGTGGCCAGGGGATGGGGCCCGCGGCTCTGTAGGTGCCTCGAGCTCTCACAGATGGGGTGCTGTTCAGGCCACTAAGACCAGGACGATGCAGAACAAGAAAGCTGACCCCAGGAGCCTGCTTCTTTCCCTCACGTCCTCTGCTTCCCCGGCCAGCATTAAACTCACAGCATCCAGGGCAGAGGGGATCCACCGTGGCCACCAAGCAGGGAAGAAGGGACAGGTGTCAGCACGGGACAAAGGGTCCTGTGGTCCACCATGGGTGGCGTGGGAGGCCTGCGAGACACCCAGGAGGAGGATCATTCCTCCCGGTGATCCCTGTGAAAAGGGGCGGCGAGACGTATCACTCGGGCCTGCAGGCTGATCCTGAACGAAGTCTTTCGGTATGAGACGAAGTTTCTAGCGCTTCGTTACGTCCCTGGGCTGAACAGCAGAACTCTGCCCACACCTCCGCCCCGGCTCCAGAGGACGGCCAACCCCCGGACCGCCTGGACAGATCCTGGAGCCGCGGAAAGGCCTTCTACTCTCTACCCTCCTGCGGGAAGGCGGACCCAGAAGACCGTCCTGACGGCGCTCCCAGCGCAGCAGGCCCGGGGGCCGCAGCTCCGGGGGCAGGACTGGGTGGGCAATGACCTAGCGCCGGGCAGGGGGCGTGAGGGAGAGGATCGAGGGCTCAACAAGCAGGCCGAGGTCGGGGGATGGTACCGTCCATCGCCCTCACCTGATATCCAGCCGCTCACCGCGGGTCGGCCCCCGGCCCGGGCACCAGGAGGCTCTGCAGCCACCGCCCACCGGCCGGCCCCCCACCGGCCCCCGCGGAGCTCGTTCCCCCCAACCCCGCCCCCGGCCGGCCCCTGCCTCCCTCCCCGGCCGCGGCCCGGACCCCGGGCCTCCCCAGAGGGGCTCCCGCCCCGCGGCGCGCGCCGGCCGAGGGTCTCTAGAGCCGGAGGCCCCTCTCCCGAGCCCGGCCTCCCGCCCTCCACCGGCACGTTTCCGAAACGGGCCGAGGCTGCACAGTCACCTCGGGCCCCGCTGCTGCAGCCGGTCCGCGCCCGGGAAGCAGGCTGCGGGACGCGAGCTCCCCGGGGCCGGCCTCGTCCGCGGCTTCGCGCTCCCGCACCTGCACGGCGGCCGCCGCTCTGCCCTCGGGCTGCGCAGCCTGCCTCGCGCTTCCCACATCGCGTCTGCTGGCTGCCCCTCGGCCCCCTCCTCAGCCGGCGGGGGGACGTCCGGCGGGGCCTGCGGCGGGGGCTGCGCCTTGCAGGCGGGGGCCCGTGTGTCCTAGGGTGGGACTGGGAGCCCTGCCCCACTGGCCACCCAAAGACCTGCGCTACGCCCGTCAGGTCCCGCTGGCCCAGGTCTTTTTCCGGGACACCTGGGCAGCTGGGCGACGATAGATAGACAGATACATAGATAGTTAGATAGATACCTGGGCAGCTGAGTGATCCTGTATATACACCTGGGCAGTGGGCGACGATAGAAAGATAGATAGATAGATAGATAGATAGATAGATAGATAGATACCTGGGCAGCTGGGCGACTCCAGGGCAGCTCGGTTAACTGAAAAACACATAAAACAAGAACAAAATGAAAGAAAAAACGCTTCAAGATTACTTCTAATATTATAAAGAACTATTATGGTATTATATGAAAATAATTAAATTGGAAAAACAGAACTTGGACAGCTTTGAAATTAGTTACAAATAACAGTCATTTATTTGTATTCAGAAGCATTAATGTATTCCTAACAGCTGTTTTTCCAAGTTTGTGGAAAAAGAAAGTAAAAAGCACTCATAAGTAGATCGCTCAATAACGTTTTACTTACAAAAGTTTGGACTATATTTCTTTCCAAAATCCAGTCAATTCAAATTAGGATTACTTTCTTGTTCTCCTATCAGCTGCTCTTCTTGATAGATAGATTTTTGTGTGTGTGAATCTTCTCATCTTTTCTTGAACAAAATTTTTTTTTTTTTTTTTGTGGTACGCGGGCCTCTCACTGTTGTGGCCTCTCCCATCGCGGAGCACAGGCTCCGGACGCGCAGGCTCAGCGGCCATGGCTCACGGGCCCAGCCGCTCCGCGGCATGTGGGATCTTCCTGGACCGGGGCACGAACCCGTGTCCCCTGCATCGGCAGGCGGACTCTCAACCACTGCGCCACCAGGGAAGCCCTCTTGAACAAAATTGATCAGATTTGCTAACACTTTAATATCAGAAAGTCTTTGCGTCTAAACTTTAAACTAGCTTCTAAGTTTTTTTTTTTTTTTTTTTTTTTTTTAAATTTTGTTGGCCACACAGCGCGGCTTGTAGGATCAACAGTGGCAGCCTGGAGTCCTAACCACTGGACCGCCAGGGAAGTCCCTCCTAAGTCTCAGAAGTGACTTTCAGTGTGCATTTGTACCCCGCACCCTTCTGTCTCAGTGCAACCTACTGACTGCTCTACCTCCCTGCTGAGGCCAGCAGCATCAATTCTTGCCCAGACCACAAATCAGCTTCCCAAATTCTGCTCTTGCTGCCCTCGAGCCATCCTCCACAAAGTGGCCAGGGTTATCTGCTTAACATTCACATCACACTGTATCACTTTTTCACTTAAAAATCCTCTTTATGGCTTCTCCAGGCATGAAAAGAAAATTCAGACTCCTCAGCATGGCCTACAAAACCCTCCTTGAACTGCTCTTACTGGGCACTGCCTGCTCAGGAGGTGTCACTGCTTCCCTTGGTCCGCTACACTCCACCCTGTTCATCTCCACTTCTTAGGATGGGTTTAATTCTTGCTTTGCCGGCAGTCTAGAACAATATTCCCCTTGTTATTCTAATGGCTGCTCCTAGGGCAGATCTCAATTTAAATGTTACTTGCTCAGAAAGGTCTCCCACGATCAGTAGCACAGGTCTCCACTGATATTCCCTATTAAGAAGCTCTGTTTAATTCCTTCCTAGCACTCAACTGTAATTATTTTATTCATATTCATTTTCATTCATTTTAGTGTTTGTCAGATCTTTCTAATCGAGTGTAGACTATACTCTCTATGAGGCTAGGGATTATATCTGTCTTATTCACTGTTCTATCCCTTGAACTCTTACCATAGTATCTGGCATAACTCAGTTAACATTTGTGGAATGAATGAACATCAAAGATCTGAGGGACTTCCCTCGTGGCTCAGTGGATAAGAAGAGTCCACACTCCCAATGCAGGGGGACCAGATTCAATCCCTGGTCAGGGAACTTGATCCCACACACATGTTGCACATGAGAGTTCTCATGCCACAACTAAGGAGCCCGCGTGCGGCAACTAAGACACGGTGCAACCAAATAATAAATAAATTAATTAATTTTCAAAAATCTTAAAAGTTCCACACAATGCTAATAACATGACTAATTTCTGTTACTACCACTAAGCGTTAGGGTTTTTTTTTTTTCATTTTATTGAAGTATAGTTGATTTACAATGTTGTGTTAATTTCTGCTGTACAGCAAAGTGACTCAGTTACACATATATATATTCTTTTTCATATTCTTTTCCATTATGGTTTATCACAAGATATTGAATATAGTTCCTGTGCTATACAGTACCACTAAGCATTAGCTGATAAAACTTTTCTGTCTTATCATGCTTGATGACTCTAACCCTGATTACAATTCTTATTTATTACATTTGAAAAATGACAACTGAATTCAAAATTAGTTTCTTATCGACATAGATATGGTGTCTCAAAAGTATTTCCCACAAACCGTTTTATATCACATCACACATAAAAAATAAGCATGTCTTCTTCTTTTTTAAAAAATTTCGCTACCTGTCATGAGTATGCAGTCATTCTGGGTCCCACTTTTCCATGGATAGATCCTTGGACATGATTTCTGTTTTAGGGGTAGAGGGAAGCCAAAGCGCAAGTCTTCTGTAGCTACATATTAGTCTCCACCGTATGCATCTCATCTTAAAATCTTTTTACTAATCTGACAACAACAAAACAGAGATGACGATTCTATTCTCAATGACGATTTTTTTTAAACAGGTTTTTTTTCTTCATTTATTTTTATTTTTGGCTGCCTTGGGTCTTCATTGCTGCTTGCGGGCTTTCTGTAGTTGTGGTGCAGGGGCTTCTCATTGCGGTGGCTTCTCTTGTTGCAGAGCATGGGCTCTAGGCATGTAGGCTTCAGTAGTTGTGGCACGTGGGTTCAGTAGTTGTGGCTCATGGGCTCTAGAGAGCAGGCTCAATAGTTGTGGTGCGCCGGCTTAGTAGTTGTGGCTCATGGGCTCTAGGGCACAGGCTCAGTAGTTGTGGCGCACGGGCTTAGTTGCTCCGCAGCATGTGGGATCTTCCCGGACCAGGGCTCGAACCTGTGTTGCCTGCATTGGCAGGCGGATTCTTAACCACTGCGCTACTAGGGAAGTCCTCAATGATGATTTTATTCTTCTAGATATCACCAGTTTTTTACTGGATCTCTTCTTCACTTCTAATAAGATATATTTTTTATCGGTGATATAAATATTTGAAAACATTCTGTGGAAAAATATTGATACATCAAAATGTTAACAATGTAAAATAGCAAGGAGAGACCACTACACACCTATTAAGTGGTGAGACTGCAAAACACTGACAGCACCGAATGCTGATGAAGATGTAGACACCAGGAACTCTCATCATTACCAGTGGAAATGCAAAAGTTCACTTTGATCCATGGTATTTATCCAAATGAGTTGTAAATATGTCCATACAAAAACCTGAACATGGATGTTTACAGGAGCTTTATTCATAAATGCCAAAAACTTGGAAGCAACCAAGATGCCCTTCTGTGGGTGAATGGATAAATAAACTGTGGTGCATCCAGACAATGGAATATTACTCAGCGCTAAAAAGAAGTGAGCTGTCAAGCCAAAAAAGCCATGAAGGAATGTTAAATGCTTACTGCTTAGTGGAGAAAGTCAATCTGAAAAGGCTGTTTACCCAGCCTTTGGAATCATAGTATGATTCCAAGTATAAGACATTTTGGAAAATATAAAACTATAGACCTTTTCACTAAAGGTCAGGGATTGGCACAAGTTACGGGGATGGAGTTCCATAGGTGGAACACAGAGGATTTTTAGGGCAGGAAACCATTCTTATGATGGTATAATGTTGGGTACATGCTATCATGTGTTTGTTAAAACTCACAGAATGTACAACATCGAGAGTGAACCCTAGTGTAACCTATGGACTTGGAGTAAGTACGTTGTGTCAATGTGGGTTCATCCACATTGACACAACAAATGCACCACTTTGGTGGACATTGTTGATAGTGGGGTGGGCTGTGCATGTGTAGGGGCAGTGGGTACATGGGAACTCTGTACTTTCTGCTCAATTTTGCTGTGAACCTAAAACTGCTAAAAAAAAAAAAAAAAGGTCTGTTGAAAAAAATGTTACCAATAGCCATCCTTGGGTAAAGAATTACAGGTAATTTTCTTTTTCTTTTGCACTTTTTGCACAGGTTTTCCAAGTTTTGTTGTTGTTATTGTTTGTGTTTTGCTTTTGTCACTGACTGTGAATTTATTAACTATGGAAGTAGGAAAAATATTTTAAAAAGTAAGTATGCTAAATTCAAAACTGTTAGACTTGCTTAATTTTAGGTTTTAATCTCTTAGAGAATAATAGCTACCTAGTACAGAAACTCAAAAAAAAAAGTTGATAATATAAGGAACACTTAAATGGGCAAAAATTAAGCTTTAAATCATTATTTTCAGCTTATGATTTTATAAAAACCATAGAATTTAATTACTGGAGAGAACCTCCATAATCACTGGATATAATTTTCTTTGTAAAAATTTGCTTCTGGTTGCAGTCAGGACCTCTAAAGCTCAGAAGGCACTTGGGTGGGCAATGCTGCCTGCGAGATAAAATGAGAAACATGGTGGGTCCTTGTACTCAAGTGTGAAACAGGTAAGGTGGAGCGAAGAATATAGTTAAGAACATAGTGGTATGGGACTTCCTTGGCAGTCCAGTGGTTAAGACTTCGTGCATCCGATGCAGAGGGTGTAGCTTCGATCTCTGGTTGGGAAACAAAGATCCTGCAAGCAGCATGGTGTGGCCAAAAAAAAAAAAAAAAAAGAATATAACATATATATATATATATACACACACACACACACACATATATGTGTATATATATATATATATATATATATACACACACATATATAGTGGTAAACATTGAATTATTTAATAATAAAAAAGCCACAGGAACTGAGAGGAAGGCAACCTTCATAATAAGTTAGGATAGTGAGAGGGGCTGGAGGAGACACTGGGATCCTGAGGGATGAGAAGGCTGTGAAGATAAAAGTGGACTTTACTTCAAGAGCATATTATGCACAATTCCCTTATTTTATTGAAGGAGAAACTGAGGCTCCAGAAGGTCCAGGGTCACAGAGCTGATGAATGGTGGAGTCACATCAATGTCAGTTCTGCGTTCTCTTCCAGATCATTACAATGCTTGTCCAGAGACTTGCTCATCAGCTGCATTTCAGTCTCATCAAATGTAATGCAGTTTTTTAGGAAGGAATAAGTATTTCATATATTAGGAAGAATGGCAACTTAAATCTCTATGTTTTAAAAAATGAGTTTTTCAACCTATAGTTCATTCCAGACTACTCTCAGTATTCAGTATCATCTTGTGTTTTCACTTCTGTTTTAGAATCTGAATTTATCCATGATTTGCTTTCTCTAGAATAATGTTTTTCAAACCACAGTTTGTAAGCCATGTAGTCAATTTGGTGGGCTGGAACCACTGTTCATTAAAAAACAAACAAGTAAACAAAAAACAAAACAAAAAACAGTATAGACTAGATCTAAATAGATTAGAATAGAAAATATTAAAATCCATCTAAGATAGTAAATGAAACAATTCTATGAAACTTTTGATTCAGATATGTAATTATGTATGAAGGTGGGTTTGCACTATGTCTCCATGTATAATATATATCCTACTGATTGTCATGATCAAAAAATTTCATAAGCCCTAGCCACAGCAATCAGACAAGAAAAAGAGATAAAAGGAATACAAATTGGAAAGGAAGACTGTCACTGTTTGCAGATGACATGATACTGTACATAGAAAATCCTAAAGATGCCACCAGAAAACTGGGAGAGCTCATCAAATGAATTTGGTAAAGTTGCAGGATACAAAATTAATATATAGAAATCTGTTGCATTTCTATACACTAACAATGAACTATCAGGAAGAGAAGTTAAGAAAACAATCAAAACAATCTTGAGAAAGAAGAACAGAGCTGGAGGAATTACGCTTCCTTACTTCAGACTATATTACAAAGCTACAGTAATCAAAACAGTATGGTGCTGGCACAAAAACAGATGCAGCGATCAATGGAACATAATAGAGAGCTCAGAAATAAACCCACACACTTATGAACAATTAATCTATGACAAAGAGACAGGAATAAACAATAGAGAAAAGACAGTCTGTTCAATAACTGTTGCTGGGAAAACTGGACAGTTACATGTAAAAGAATGAAATTGAGGGCTTCCCTGTTGGTGCAGTGGTTGAGAGTCCACCTGCTGATGCAGGGGACACGGGTTCGTGCCCTGGTCCGGGAAGATCCCACATGCCGCGGAGCATCTGGGCCCGTGAGCCATGGCCGCTGAGCCTGCGCGTCTGGATCCTGTGCTCCGCAATGGGAGAGGCCACAACAGTGAGAGGCCCGCGTATCACAAAAAAAAAAAAAAAAATGAAATTGAAACAGTTTCTCACACTATGTAAAAAAAATGAACTCAAAATGGATTAAAGACCTAACTGTAAGACTAGAAACCATAAAACTCCTGTAAAAAACATGGTCAGGAAAGTCTTTGACATAAATGGTAGCAATAGTCTTTTGAGTCTGTCTCCTAAGGCAAAGGAAACAAAAGCAAATACAAACAATGGGACCTAATTAAACTTAAAAGCTTTTGCACAGCAAAGGAAACCATCAACAAAATGAAAAACCTACTGAATGGGAGAAAATATTTGCATATGATATGACTGATAAGGGGTTATTATCCAAAATATATAGACAGCTCATACAGCTCAATATTAAAAAAAACAAACAACCTGATAAAAAAAAAAGTGAGCAGAAAAGTGGGGGAGTGATAAATTGGGAGATTGGGATTGACATATACACCCTACTATATAGAAAATAGGTAACGAATAGGGACCTACTGTATAGCACAGGGAACCCTACTCAACACTCTGTAATGACCTAAATGGGAAAAGAATCTAAAAAAGAATGCATATATGAATATGTATAACTGATTTACTTTGCTGTACAGCAGAAACTGATGCAACATTGTGAATGAACTGTACTCCAATAAAAATTAATATAAAAAAAGTGGGCAGAAGATCTGAATAGACATTTTTCCAAAGAAGACTTACAGTTGGCCAACAGGCACACAAAAAGATGCTTAACATTGCTAATCACTAGAGAAATGCAAATCAACATCACAATGTGATATCACTTCACACCTGCCAGAATGGCTACCAATCACGTGGAGAAAAGGGAACACTTGCACACTGTTGGTGGGAATGTAAACTGGTGTAGTCACTATGGAAAACAGCATGGAGGTTCTTCAAAAAATTAACATATGCCAGGGCTTCCCTGGTGGCACAGTGGTTAAGAATCCACCTGCCAATGCAGGGGACATGGGTTCGAGCCTTGGTCTGGGAGGATCCCACATGCCATGGAGCAACTAAGACCGTGCGCCACAACTACTGAGCCTGTGTTCTAGAGCCCACAAGCCACAACTACTGAGCCTGTTCACCTAGAGCCCATGCTCCACAATGAGAAGCCACAGCAATGAGAAGCCCGTGCACCACAACGAAGAGTAGCCTCCACTCGCCGCAACTAGAGAAAGTCTGCGTGCAGCAACAAAGACCCAATGCAGCCAAATAAATAAATAAATTTATTTAAAAAAATTAACATATGCCTAAAATCACCCAGCTCGTTGTGGGTAAAGCAAGTTCAAACTTGGGCAGCCTGCCTCCTAAGCTGTTATATTGCATCTCAATTACTGGTGAGCTCTTGGTTTCCAAAAATACAATTGTACCTAACACTTATTTGTATTGAGGTATAATTGACATATAATATTATACTAATTTCAAGCGTAAAACATAATGACTTGATATATGTATACATTGTGACATGATCACCAAAGTAACTCTAGCTAACATTATGACCACACAGTTACAATTTTTTTTCTTCTGATGAGGAATTTTTTAATTAAAAAAAAATTTATTTATTAATTTGGCTGCTCCGGGTCTTCATTGTGGCATGCGGGACCTTTCGTTATGGCATGCGAGTTCTTAGTTGTGGCATGTGGGCCATAGTTCCCTGACCAGGGATCGAACCTGGGCCCCCTGCCTTGGGATCATGGAGTCTTAGCCACTGGACCACCAGGGAAGTCCTGTGATGAGAACTTTTAAGATCTACTCTCTTAGCAACTTCTAATATTTGTATATTGCTTTCCTAGGAGTTATTTGGTCCTTACAACACTGCATTACTATATATTATAAATGGCTAAACTAAGCCTTAGAAGATAACTTGCTCAAGGGTTTGAGTGGCCAAACAAGTATTTGAAATGCAAGTCCTCTGCTCAAGTCTTCATGTTGCCTTCCTGCAAAGTTTAGTATGCTTTTGTGATTAGTACAGAATAACTCCACACACACACATACACACACACAATTTTAGTAACAGACTTATCAAGTTATAATTCCGTACCATACAATTCATCCACTTAAAGTGAATAAATCCATAGTTTTTAATATATTCAGAGTTGTCCAATCATCATTACAATCAATTTGCTCCAAAAAGACACTCCATACACTTTAGCTATAACTCCTCACCTCCCTAGGCCTAGGGAACTAATATTCTACTTCCTATTTCTATAAATTTGCCTCATCTGGATAATTCACATAAATGGAATCATACAATGTACGGTGTTTTGTGTCTGGCTTACTTCCTTTAGCATCATGTCTTCAAGGTTCACCCATGTGGCAGCCTGTGTCATAACTTCATGCCTTGTTATTGCTGAATAATATTCCATTGTATGGATCTACCAGATTTTGTTTATGCATTCATCAGTTAATGGACATTTGGGTTGTTTCTACCTTTTGGAAGTTATGAATAGTTCTGTTGTGAACATTCACATAATTATTTTTATAAGTACTTTTCTATATAATTAAGTGTAGTTTTTCTTTAAATTATGACACAAAACTTCTTTTTTCCCCAGCTTTCAACTCTCAACTAAAATTCTCCCTGATATCATGTAGGTAACCCAGTGAACATTTTCATGCACAAATGGATTTGAATGAATACAAAATGTGACTAATATATACTACAGTAATTATTAGTCTTGTTAATTAATTATAAAACATCAATAATTTCATAATTAGTAGCAGTATAGAGCTTCCTTAAATTGAACAGCAGGCAGCAATCCAATCTATCGCTGAAGTCTATGACAGAGCTTATTTGGAAGTACCTCTACTTAAGCCTTCTAACTAACTATAAAGTCAATGAAGAGAAGTTACTGCAACAGTACATGGTGACAGAAAAGGGATGGTACTGTAAGTTTTCACGGAGTGATTACAGTGTTGCCCTGCATTTGGTAACAGGGGACATTTCTGTTGTGAAGATACTGACATCGAGAATGTCAATGTAGAACAGTACTGTGTAATACACAGAGTCTTACAAGGATATTTTGTTTTATCAAAAATTGAAAAAATTTATAATTAAGAAATAAAATGCAGAAAAATAAACGATGCCATTTTGAGAAAGTGGTTTTAAATACATATTGGACATCCTCCAATTTAAATAAAGAGCAGTATATTTATTGCATTTAGCCATAGGCGTGAGGACTACTTGATTGTTCTATTCATAATGAATCTCACTTTCTACTAGACTATGCTAAGTGGCATCTCTATAAAATCAGTCTTTACTGAGAACTTCATGGATAACTTCATTAAAAAGTTCATGTTGACTTACTTCACTCTGTATGACAGGCTCTAGGTCCATCCACCTCGCTACAAATAGCTCAATTTCGTTTCTTTTTATGGCTGAGTAATAGTCCATTGCATATATGTGCCACATCTTCTTTAACCATTCATCTGTCGATGGACACTTAGGTTGCTTCTATGTCCTGGCAACTGTAAAGAGTGCTGCGATGGAACATTGTGGTGGGAAGCTGCTGCATAGCACAGGGAGATCAGCTCGGTGCTTTGCGACCACCTAGAGGGGTGGGATAAGGAGGGTGGGAGGGAGACGCAAGAGGGAGGGGTTATGGGCATAAATGTATGCATATAGCTGATTCACTTTGTTATACAGCAGAAACCAACACACCAGTGTTAAGCATTATGCTACAATAAAGATGTTAAAAAAAAAAGTTAATGCTGTTCACCATCGTGTTGAACTTTAAAGTGTAACAACACCCGTCTATTTACGAGTAGGCAATCCTGAAATCCGGGTCCACTTTATCCATCCATTTACTCCCCAACATCGTCGGCTGCAGTCCCACCGACGGCCGCCAGGGCGGCCTCCCCGCTCGCCTCCTACGTGGAACCTCGGGACCCGCACAGCCCGTGACGTGCGCCCGGGACATAGGTGTAGACGGCGAACAAAAGCCGAGTCCTGCCGCCCAGGTGGCTCCTTGGTCGCAACTCGCCCGGCCCGACCGGGCCCAGCCCGGCCGGCACCTGCGTTCCCTCCCGCCACGGGGACGGGTCGTCCGCCTCGGAGCCAACGAGGGCAGAGGCCCAGGGGCTGGGACGCGGCGGCCCCGCCGGGGACGGCCCAGCCCTTCCGACAGGCGGGCGCCCAGCTCGGGGACCCGCAGCCGCCTCCATCTTGGCCAGCGGAGGCGGGAGCGGCGTCTGGCCCGGGCCCGTCGCGCCGGCCGGGGCCAGGTGCGGAGCCGCCAGCGGGCGCCGTCCCGGCGGCCGGGCGGCGGGGCCCAGCCCGGGCTTCCCGGGACGAGTCGGCGTTGCCCCCAGTTCCCCCCGCGGCCCCGACAAGATGGAGGACGTAGTCTCTTCCCGCAGCCATGACGGGAGCGAGGGACGCCTCCCCACGGGGCTGAGGCGAGGGGAAGCGCTTCCAGCCTTCGGAGCGCGCGGGCCCCCCTGCCGCCGGCCTCCCGGCCCCCGGCTCCCGCCCGCGTCGCCGTAGCCCCTGCCCGCTCGGCCCTCACGGGGCTCCCAGACACTGGACAGGGAGGGCGTGGGGGACATCGAGGCCGTGGCGCTCCTCGGGCGGCGTCGCTCGCGGCCGCTGCAGGGTCAGGCGGTCCGGCTTAGGCCCTCGGGCCGCCCGGCCCCGATAGCTCTCTGCCCCCAGGGGCCGAACCGAGGCGGGTGCGGCGGGCACGGCAGTCAGCGGCCCGACCCTGACGGGCCGGGCCGGAGTGGGGGCGGGGAAGGGGGGGAAATGGAGGTGCGGGGGTGTGGCCTACGCCTGAAAGACAGGGCGTCGGACCACCCCCTCGAGGGGGGGTCCTGAAGGAAGGCGGACGCAGCCAATGGGCGTGCCCGAGGCCCCTGGCCCGCCCTCCCCGGCCGCCAGTGAGGGCGTCGGGGGCGGGGCTTGCTGGGCCGGGCCGCGCCGCCGCGGCCGCAGCCTCCGCCTACTCACCAGCGCTAAAGCCGGGACTGGACCGAGCGGAGTTGCGCGTGTTGCCGAAGGGGGGGGGGGTCGGGGGCGGGGAGGTTCGTTCCGCGGAGCCGCAGCCAGAACCGGGTGAGGCTTGTCCCCGCCGAGTCTCCAGCCCAGGGCCGCCGACAGTGGGGGTGGCCGGGAGCGGCGCAGCCTCCGGAGGCGGAGGCGGAGGCGGAGGCGCCGGGAGGCGGAGATGGGTGAGGGCGGCCTCCGGAGCCTCCCACCGACCCGGGACAAGCGCCCCGCGGCGCGGCCGCCGTCGCCGCTAGCGCGTCGGGGCCTCGGGCTGCCGGCGGCTCCGCTGATGTCCCAGGCGCCTTGGCGGGCGGCCCGCGGGCTGCGGGAGTGCGGGCGCGGCCGCGAGGGCCGGGTGAGGCGGCCGCCGGCGGCGGGGGTCGCTCGGGGCCGCCCGGGGCGGGGGCCGGCGGCGGGGGTCGCGGGGGTGGGGTGGGGGTGGGGCGGGGTGGGGGAGGGGCGCCTCCATGGGTGCTCGGGGCCGCGCTCGCACCCTCTCGGCGGCGGCGCGAGGTCCCCAAGTTTGCCGGCGAGGGCTCGGGACCCCCGCGCCGGTCCCCTTCTCTGCCGCCCCGGCCCCGGCGCGCGCGCGGCTCGGCTCCGCACGTATTGTTTGGCCGGGTCTCTAATGGCGGACGGGGAGGCAGCGCTGCCGGTCGCCGACTGCGGGGGGGCAAGTCTCGGGCCCGGGGCAAGAGCTCGGGGTAAATGCGGGGGGTTTCCGCCCCGCGCTGACGCGAGCCGCCCCCCGCCCCTGAGTGGATGCGGGCGCGATGGGGACGGCGCTGGGTGGGCCGATTCGGGGGATAGGATTCCCCGCTGGCGTCGAGGCTGTGCTCGCCCTTCCCCCTCCCCCTCCCGGAGCAGGCCTGCTGCCCTCCGCCTCCTCCCTCCACGGTTTGCCTTTCACGTGGGTTTTGGTCCCAAATAAAAATTTTACGTCGTTTCGCTCTACTTTACGTAGGAGGGGGTTGTTGGTCACGGGCTGGGCAGCAATAATCGAAGGTCCGAACCTCCTTGACCTCTTATTCCCTTCTCTGTCTCCTCCTGGTGGAAAGGGCTTGGTTCTCCCACCTGGTTAGGTGTTCTTGACCCATTTTTCATTTTTCCTCTTACCCAGGACCAGGAGTTGCCTTCATCGCTACCTGGTGCATCCCTGGCAGAACGTGAGGAGGAAAACACCCCCATTGTGAGTCTTTTGCCCCTCATTTGAGGCTCTTAGAGGACGTTGTCAGGTTGTCTGGCCGGAGCGTCTCCGTTGTTTTGAGGGGGAGGAGCTTTCCCCTGGGTGGCAGCTGCCCCCGGGGCGCAGCCTGGGTAATGGCTGGTGAGGCAGCTGGGAGTGGGCGCTGCTGTTTGCACCGCTGCAGACATCTCTCCTGCTGCAATACCAACCTCAGCAACCAGACGACGGGCTCCTGCAGCTGCTCACGTTACCCGGGAGGAGGGGTGGGGGAAGGAGGGCATATTGCTGGCGCCCTCTAGAGTTCCAGGGCGGGAAGTGAAGTTGTTGCGTTTCTGATGCTCGGTGTGCAACCATCTTTAACACTTTCTCTTCCTTTAAATGGAGAATTGATTGAAGGGGTTGGAGGAACAGAAAGACGGATTTAACTCTGTGTGTACGACGTAAAACACAAATTTTGACTCTTGGGGTTCATGAGTTGGTAGATGTCTTTGATGTGTTTGCTTAGGAAAAGGCATGAGGTCCACTCCTCCAGTTCTCTTAGTTTACCAGCTAGTGTGCTGGTGAGACCAGTCCGCTGCTCTGGTTACTCTTAGTCCCCCATATTTTGTGATGCTTAGTCTTCACTCGAGTTGTTCTTGAACGTGTTATCTGAGGGTTATCGTTTATTGCTTGCAGTTTGTTGGTTTTAAGGTAGTCTTGGAATGTGCGAGACACTAAGGTAAACATAACGAGTCGTTTTCCATCAATTGAAATTAGTTACAAAATATCAGTGAATTTTAGCATTCTAGAAAATTGTATCTCTGGAGCCTCCTGACAGTTGGTATTGTAACTTGCAGATCTCTGTCAGAGGTGAGTCATGAGTAATAGTAGCTCATGCTTCAATATTAAGTCCCAAATGGGCCAAAAAATAATTGATGATGAACATACTGATTGCATACTGATTGTGAAGGATGATGTGAGGATGACAACTTGTATGAAACAAACACTAATTGAGGCAGGTGCCGGCACTTCCATGTATTATTTCCTTTCCTCTTGGCAAATAGCCTGCAGGGTAATAAAAATAGCATGTATTGAGCCCTTATTGTATGCTAGCACAATAGTAAGCTAAGCTTTTTTAAAAAGTTAACTATGAAAACTTTCAAATTTATGAGTGATAATAGTATATTGAACCTCTTTGTACCTATCATTTACATTCTATAATTATCAACACATGTCCAGACTAATTTTTAACATGTATTAAGTAATTTAATCCTCGTGAAAACCTAGTGTTTTTATTCCTAATTCGTAGAGGAGGAAACAGAGGCATAGACAGATACCCAGGTAGTAGTAGTATTTGGTAGAGCAAGGATTTGAACTTAACCGGTTTGATTACAGGCCTAAGTTCAGCAACTGTGCTGTCCTGTTTTTTTACATTTTTTATTTATTTTATTTTATTTTGTTTTATTTTTTGGCCACGAGGGGGCGGGGGGTGGAATGTGGGATCTTAGTTCCCCCACCAGGGATTGAACCCATGCCCCCTGCATTGGCAGCTTGGAGTCCTAACCACTGGACTGCCAGGGAAGTCCCACATGTTGTCCTGTTTTAAAGTATATAATATGCTTGCTTTACAAATTTAGAAATTGAAACTGAAAAAAATTGAAGCTTACAATTTTCTCAGCGTATATTGTTTTCATGGAGAGCAGTGGGTAAACAAATATGAAATGTTTGACTCTTACTGAGTACCTTTTAAAAAAATAGTAGTACCACAGTTATCAATTAGATTATTTGACTGCCTTAAAACTAACAGGGTCTGTTTGAAACAGAAATAATATATTCTCTTTTTTCAGTGTGTCTGTGCAATTTAGTATCCATAATTGTTTCCTAAATACTGTAACTTGAATGACTGTAACTTCTGTAATGAGTTTAAAGCTCTTTTCAAGCATTAGATCATTCAGACATAGTGGATCAAGGATTAGATCTTTCAACTAGATGGGCAGTGCTTATTTTATCACCCCATATTTTCACAAAAGATTTACCTTTTTGAAGTTTTTTTCTTTGTTCTTATTTGTGATGTTGATGGGGAAAGGTCGATTGGTTAAGTAAACATTTGGAGATGAGGACATACAAAATGTATAATCAGGACTTTTCTGTAATGTCAACACATGTATACTAATGAAAACCATGGTTCTTTCTAATACAGTTGATCCTTGAACTACATGGGTTTGAATTGTTGGTCCACTTATACCCAGATTTTTTTCAATAGTACTACACCATCTGCAGGCAGTTGGATCTGCGGATACGGAGGAACTCAGTAATAGGAAGGACCAACTATAAGTTATACATGGATTTTCTTCCTCCCTCCCTCCCTCCCTCCCTCCCTCCCTCCCTCCCTCCCTCCTTCCTTCCTTCCTTCCTTCCTTCCTCTTTCCGTGCATGAGGGATCAAACCTGTGCCCCCTGCAGTGGAAGCTTGGAGTCCTAACTACTGGACCGACAGAGAATTCCCTATACATGGATTTTCAACTGCTACCCCCTGACTCCTCCAGTTTTTGAAGGGATGTAGTTCTTGTTTTCCTTAATGATTTAGCTCAGAATTAAAAATTCTTTTACTTAAGAACACCAACTAATGGTGCTTTAATGCGACAGACAATAAGATGAAGATAAGCTGACAATTTTAAATTGACATTGATTAAATCAAAGTTCTTTATTATACATAAATTTATTGCACACTTAATGTGAGTTAGATGCTTTTAGATGTACTTAAAAGTATTTTGATATTTAAAATACTTCACATATTTATGGTACTTTTCTTTAATGCATCCTTAAGAGTATGTATTCCTCCCACTGTCCTTTTAAACAGTTGAGGGAAAGAGAGAGTGGTCCCTGCTTTTCTATGTTCTGCTTATATAATCTCATGGGCTGGAGTTCTGTACCTCATGTGGTGGGACATCTCTGAATCACTCAGATGTCCCACAGGTGCTGACAACGAACGTTTCAGACTTTTGTGTGGATATGGAGCTTGACATACCATCTTTGTACAACAGTGTTCATATCCTTAAAAGTTTTATTGTATGTTGCCCTTGTTTGAGGTACAAAAGTGCCTAAACTTAATGCATTTGAGACAAAATGAATCTTCACCTTTAGTCAGATGCTGTGTTATTACTGTGATGGAAACAATGTGTATGAATGCTGGAACTCTATCTTTGTTGTCAAAAGGTGTGGTAGAATTAGAAATTTTATGTCTTTTTCTAGGCATTCATGTCTATCTGCCCCATTAACAATATTATTCACACATATTATTATATTGAACAACACTTACTCTAGGAGGACTTTGGCTTATTCAACTTGCGGGTGTTTTTTTTAGGCAATGCAAGATGAGCCTAAACCCAAGTGCTTTCTCCCGTCGGATTATCTAACAGTATTTTATGTAGGGCATTTTAAGTTAGGAAACAAGTACACAGAGAGATTGTGTTGATTCCATGCATTTTCCATTTTTTCATTTCAGTTGGTTAATTTTTTTCTGTTTCTGTCAGAGCATAGAATTGGGATTTTAGAATTGAACAGGACTTCTGAGCTAATGAAATCTCAGAGTTCTTAAGGACAACTCCAGTATGTAAGAACCATAAAGTTGTCACTGAGAAAAGTTGCTTTTAGATAAATCAGTAATTTTGAACTATGGGGCTCTGGGTAACAACTGTAGTTTTTTATTTTTTATTTTGGTTGTTTACCAGCAAGAAAATTGTTTTACGTAGTTGGAATTGCAAATTTTTATATCTGTAACCTGTTTT
Source organism: Tursiops truncatus (assembly GCF_011762595.2). Taxonomy (NCBI): domain Eukaryota; kingdom Metazoa; phylum Chordata; class Mammalia; order Artiodactyla; family Delphinidae; genus Tursiops; species Tursiops truncatus. The sequence goes on from NC_047051.1 coordinate 712,006, forward strand.
TTAAACAAGTCACTTTTGTAATCTTAGGTTTCTGTTATTAAAATAGTAATGAGAAGAGAATTATGAAGGCCAGCACTAAACACTTAACTTAGTAACAAGATAAGTTGGTCATCTTGAAGTATGTTAAAAGTTGGATTACAACACATTTGAGCATATCTGTTGTTTTATTGCATATTTTTAAATGTATTAATCTTTTGGATCAAGTTTTACACAACACGAAGCACTTTGTAACTGCAGAATAAATTTTTGTGAACTATTGAAAAGTCTAGAGTTAAAATGTGTAGAGAGGTTTGCTAAATTGCTTGCTCACACGACTAGTTTGGGATTTGTTCTTAGTTCTGTTTTATTTTTAACTTCATAGCAGTCTGTTGAAAATTACAAGTAGTAAAATTTAAGAAAAATTTGGGGTCTTTAATTTGAAAGAAGGGTGTGACTGTTGGGGGTTTTATTTTTACTGATTTGATCAATGTCCCATAAGTGTTAACGTTTACTATTTCAAGAAATGATTTAAGAGTAAACTTTGGATATTAGGATAAATATTTGATAGTCCTGACTTTAAAAAAAACAACAACAAACTTTCACATATTTTTGTTATTAATGTGATCTTGTTTTTATCTTTCTTAAAGAGTTACCAAATTATTGTTAAGAGAATTTCAGCCATTCTCTTTAATATCAATAGGGTGCCAGGGGTCAGATTTCTCTTCCCCAGAGGGTTCTAGATATTTTTCTCTCTATGTTCCTAGTGAATTTGAAGGTCAGATTTGTTTTTGTGAATTTAAAGTATTTTATCCTTAAATTATTAAATATTTTAGTGTGATTCTGATATTAAATTGTGATTTAAGATAAATTTACTAGGAATAGGATTAATTGTTGCAACCTCATTAAAATTTTTGGGAAGGATCTGTTATAGTTCTTGCAATAAACATTTTTTTTCTAACTATACATTTTGATTGGATAAGAAAAATACTTAGGACTTCCCTGGCTGTCCAGTGGTTAAGACTCCGTGCTTCAACTGCAGGGGCTGTGGGTGTGATTCCTGATGGGGGTAAGATCCCACATGCTGTGCAGCACGGCCAAAAAAAGAAAAATACTTTTTAAGTAAATATTTTAAGTAAAATTGTGATGTGCAGTTAGAGGTTTCAGACAGAAGAAAGTTTATAAAATGTGACTAATACAATGAAACAACTTAGTTGTTTTACTTTATAGCAGTGCCATGTATATGTTACTTTTTCTGTAGTAGCCTAGATTCCTTTATTAATTGTAAGAATTTAATCTGAAATTATGGTTTTGTAACTTAAAAACATTAAAGAAACTTTGTAATACTGGAACAGTTTCATAATCATTTGTTTCAAAGAGGTATATCTTTTGCCTAGGAAGAGCGGTGTTTCTTGGACTATTGAGCTGGACCAGACTGAGAATAGTTCAGGGTAATCAGGGTACTGTGGAAATCATTTATTCAACAAATTGTGTATCGTATACTATCTATTATATATCAGGTAGTCATAAAAGATGTGATCTGTTAATGTTGGTTAGCAGTTTCTTTGGTGCTAATGCTCATTTGGGGTGGCCTCAATGATTATCAGATTAGTGAATTTTGTTTCCAGTTCTGTGGAAGTAAAGAAATGTTAGAGTGGAAGTGAAAATTTAGGTTAAATGAAATTTTTATCTTGTCTTTTTGTTTTAGATTTCTATTGGTATTTTTTTCTTTGAAGCTTGTTTTATTTTAATTATTTTAGTTTATTTTGATTATTTCTGGCCCTCATGTGGTATCTGAATTTTTGTATGTCCATGTTTGTATGTTTGTTTTTTTCCCTAAATTCTTTTTTTAAAAAATAATTAATTTCTGGCTGCGCTGGGTCTTCGTTGCTGCACGCGGCTTTTCTCTAGTTGGGGCGAGTGGGGGCTACTCTTCATTGCAGAGTACGGGCTCTAGGTGTGTGGGCTTCAGTAGTTGTGTCGTGCGGGCTCAGTAGTTGTGGCTCACGGACTTAGTTGCTCTGCTAGACCAGGATTGAATCTGTGTCCCCTGCATTGGCAGGCGATTCTTAACCACTGCGCCACCAGGGAAGTCCTGTTTGTTTGTTTTGAAGTAGTGAAAAATTTGCTCTTGTTTTAATTATATAAATTTGTCGCTTTAAAATTAAACTTGTTTTAGCTTTACAACTTTTATTACTATGAATATTGTCTCACTCTCTATGTTTATTTTTGTATGTCTGTTTTAATACTGTGAAGTCCTTTTTCCAGGAAGTCATTACATTCTATATCTGCGAACAGTTTTTGTTGCCCATCAAAGCTTGTGTTGAAGTTGGTCTTTTTCTTCCATGACACAGGCTCCTGACTGCCACTCTTCCTTGTTGTCTTCATTTCATCCTATCTTCCTCTTGGACTTCAGTGTTCATTTGCCTTTCCTAACTTCCTTTTGCATTAAAAAAAAGAAAAATTACCACACAGTATCTGAAAAAGCATCCTATGTTGTAAGTCTAATTTTGCTGTATTTATATGAGGCGTATCCAGATTTTATTAAACTTTTGAATTTGGTGAGATCATGGAAGAAATTTGCTGAAAATTATCAAATTTCACTTAAAATAAATTTTATTTTATATAAATTATGCCTCAGTAAAACCGTTAAAAACCATTTTTGCTCCACCATTTACCAATTTGTGGTCTCTGATAAGTCATTTAACCTCTAAGCCTTAATTTACTCATGACAAATAAGTATAGTACTGCCTGCTTTCTTGAGATTGCTGTTAGGTGGGTTAAAAGTAATACAGAGAATGTGATTGGCCAATAGTAGGTGCTCAGTTAACAGCAGCTACAGTTCTTCCCTGTTTATATAGAGCAAACATCATGAATTTGTTGCCACCAGTGGGACAGTAAACTCAGTGAATGCTCATGCGATAGAAGGAATTACGTTCCTGTTCACAGCCTTCTCTCTGACGGCTCCTTCATTAGTCTTTTAAGTGTGCTAACATGCTCTCTCCTCCAGAATCTCTGTACCTTTCCCAAACTTCCTTTTCCTGTACTTTTCCAAAGAAACTCACTGATTTGCACTCTCAACATATACCAAATCTGCTGTTTTGAGGTCACTAGTGACTTAATTTTCAAATCTTAAGTGCCTTTTTTTGGTCTTAATTCTGTAAGATTTGAAATTTATTATATTCCTTGCAACTCTATTGACTTCTGGGACTTTGAACTTAACATTATCTTATACTTCTGATGATCTCCTTCACTTCCCCTCATTAGATTCAAATATGGAGACCTTTCTGTATCCTTATTTCCTAAGGTGCTTAGCCCTCTCTTGTTTTGTTTTGTACTTTGACCTTAGTGCATCTTGTTAGAAAGTGGGAGTTATATTTACAAGGCACTTCCATCCTATTTCTTTCTCCAGTCTACAGCCAGATTAATTTTCCCTAAAGCCCAGTCTGATCACATCACTCACTTTCCAAAATCTTCAGGGATTCTTGCTGGCATGTGAAACAAAATACAAACTTACAAACTAAGCCTGGGCTTTAAAACCCTTAAAAAGAAGAAATCAATTAGGAAATGCGTAATATGTGATTTTTTTAAGGTAGATTCTCAGTGTTCAGTTTGTGGAGACAGTCGTGTACATGAATAACTGTAAGCAATGAAGCATGATCGGTGCCCTACAGAAATGAGTAGCTGTATGCATATCAGAAAGGGCAGTTCTTAATATTTTGGTTATGAAGATAAAATGTGCCCTTACAATCAAGTAATAAAGAAGTATGTGACATAGAAAGTGTAAGTTCCCCCATAATCCCATGATGATTTTTTCCTGCTCATCATACTAATAATTTTGCATATATATTGTTATCAACAGTCAACATTTTCGATAATTGCTTCCCTATCCTTATGTTGCCAAAGTCTTCAGCTGATTAATGTTTGAATTCTACTAATCAGTGTATTAGAGCAGGTCACAAGCCTCAGTTCTATATGATAGAGGGTAATGTGGTAGCATTAGTTCAGCAGAAGCTTAATGAGCAAGGTGGGAAGAGTGGTGCTGAAACTGAGCCTGTCCTGAAGGCAGGGTCAGATCAGGCAGGAGTCTTATAACGGAAGTAGACTGGAAAGCCACGGAAGAAGCAATTGATGTAGTCTGATTTAATTTTTAAAAAGATCTTTAGATAGTCTGGGGAATATAGTAGGTGATGTCAGTAATCCAACAGAAAAATGGTGATGAATTTCTAGGGCTAGAGGAGTGTTAGAAGAGATGGTTAAAAGTGGACAGTTTCAAGATTTATTTTGGAAGTAGGATAGGAATTGGGGATGGCATGGGTGTAGGTGAAGAATGGAGAAGAAATTAAGGCCTCCAGACTTCTGGTATGACTAGCTAGACACATAACATCCCCAAATGGCAGAGACTGGAGGAGGGGTAGATGAAGAGTGAAAGAGCATGCTTGAATAACTAGATGTAGGGAGTAGGCAGTTTGGGGCTTTGAAACATCTTGATTGAGATAAATTAAGGACTCTGGGACATTGAGGTATTATTTAAAATCATGGGAGTGGATGAGATCCCCAAAGGAAGTTAAAATTACTTGAAAGTACGTTGCAGTTAAAGTTGGTCCTATGGGAAAGAAGAGATTATTCCTTACCCCAGAAATTCTGTGCCCTAGAGCTAACCTGAATCAATTAATTAATTAATTAATTAACTAGATCAAAAGGGATTTTTGTTTAGACGCTGTCATAGCCCTTGAATGGATTTTTAGTATGTTAATTAAATGATTCCTGTCAGCTTCTAAAGCCAGAGTAGCATTGTTGTGGATCTCTGATAAAGATATGTTATAAAATGATTTCGTAGCTAGATGGTAAGCAGCATGAGGTCATATGCAGAGGTCATAATCTGTGTTCATCTATCACTGACCCCTGTCCCCTTTGCTCACTCCCCAGAGGTTAGTGGTAGCATCAGTTTAGTGTGTATTACTATAAATCCTTTTTGTGCATATACTAACATGTACCTATAAGAGTAATAAAGTAAATTTATATGGGCATTTTAAAAACATGTATCTTTCTGCGACTTGCTTTTTTCACTTAGTGGTATGTCTTAGACATTTTTCTGAGTTAGTATGTAAAGGTCTCTTTAAACTGTTGTGTGATACTTCATGACATGGATTTAACAGTTTAGCTATTCTGTTGGTAGACATTCAGTCTATTTGGAATTTTTTGTTACATATAAAATTCTGCATGAAATATACATGTAGTAGTTTCTTTGGGTTCATGTGTGTTTTCTCTGGGGGAGATTCTGGAGAATAGGAATTACTGAGTCAGTATGTGCATATTACATGTTTTTATAGGTACTGCCCAATTGCCTTCCACTGGACCACGGTACTGACTACCCTTTCTACTAGTTTCTCCACATTCTTGACAATACTGAATGTTCTCAAATAGTTAAAGTTTTGTCAATTTAATTTATGTTCTTTCTAAAGAATGGATATCAGTTCTTGTTATATCGATTACAAGTATATATACACATTATATATTATATATAACATAATATATATCTTTTGTAAAATTTTATACCTTACTTATGGTGCTTCTTTGCTATGTAAACATTTTATAATGTAATGGGAAAAATCCATTTCACTATTGCAAGAAATAGGAGCAATTATAATGAATATGCAAGACTTTTATGAAGGAAATTGTAAAATAATACAGTAGGACATACGAGAAAACCAGAATGGACAGATTTACATATATCTGGATGGGAAGACTTCAATAATGTAAAAAAATTAATATTTTTGTCTTCAAATATCTCTAAATTCAGTGAAATCCTAACTAAATACCAGAATAGATACATATGGTACCAAATTTAAAAAGTAAAAAGGGTAGAAAGGTGAAAAAACGAAACAAAACAAAAAAGGAAGACTCCCCCCTCTCCATCCACACAGTTCTCTTCCTTAGAAGCAAACCACTGTTGTCGTTTTCTTGGCTGTTTATGTAGAGTTATTCTGTGCATGTGTGCGCGTGCTCATGGTGCGTGTGTTTATCCTTTGTTAGGTGCCTTGCTTGCATTTAGTTTATGGGAGAGGTGGTTCCATGTTAGTGTGGAAGTATGTTGAGAGCTGCCTCAGTTGTTTCCAAGGCTGCCTAATGTTTCACTGTTTGTCTTTATTGTCATTCATTTTATCAGTTGTCTGTTGAGAGACATTTAGGGTGTTTCAGTCTTTTAAGTTTACAATGAATGTCTTTCTACATTTTGTTCTTAAAAACATGAGATGATATCTGTAGGAAGAATGTCTAGAAGTGGAATTGCTTGGTCAAAGAAATATTTTTTTGAGTTGCTGTCAGTAGTTGTACCAGTTTACACTGATTTACACTATGAGAGTACACGGTTAAACCTTTTGATTTTTGTCAGTGTGTTAGGAGAAAATTGGTGGCCCTTTAGAGTTTTACCTTGGATTTCTCTTAAATATTTCATATATTTAAGAGACATTTGTATTTTCTTTTCTTGTGAACTCTGTTCACATCTTTTTGGTCCTTTATTCTCACTGGTTGTTGGTTTATCTCATTGTAGGACCTCTTTGTCTTCATTTTTTTAGGATATGAGTTGCAAATATTTCCTTTGTAGTTAATCATTGTCGTATGTTTGGTATTTTTTTCCCCCATAGAGGTGTCTTCTATTTTGTTTTTTCAGAAAAAATTCTGGTAAAATGTATTAACATAAAATTTACCGTTTTTACCTTTTTTAAATGTATAGTTCAGTGGTATTAAGTATATTCATAAGTGTTTTTTAAAAATCACCACTGTTAATTTCCAGAGCCTTTTCATCATTCCCGAACATAAGCATCATACTCATTAAACATAATGCCCGGTGCCTCTTTACCACAGCTCCTAGTGACGTCTCTTCTACCTTCTGTCTCTATGAAATTGCCTGTTGTAGGTACCTTAAATAAGTAGAATCTTAAAATGTTTGCCATTTTGTGCCTGGCTTATTTCACCTAGCATGTTTGCAAGGTTCATCTATGTTGTGGCATATATCAGAATTTCTTTCCTTTTTAGGACTGAATAATATTCCATTGTATGCCTACATTTTGTTTATCCATTCATTTGTTGATGGACCCTTGGGCTCATTCTACCTTTTGGTCATTGCGAATAAGACTGCTGTGAACATTGGTATGCAAGTATCCATTTGAGTCCTGGCTTTCAGTTCTTTTGTATATATGTATATAAATAAATCTAGACGTGGAATTGACTGCTCATATGTTAATTCTACATATAACTAATTTTTGTACGTTTCTCCAGGACTTGTTATTTTCCTTTTTTAAAAAATAACATCCAGGGCTTCCCTGGTGATGCAGTGGTTGAGAGTCCGCCTGCCGATGCAGGGGACGCAGGTTCGTGCCCCAGTCTGGGAGAATCCCACATGCTGCGGAGCGGCTGGGCCCGTGAGCCATGGTCGCTGAGCCTGCGCGTCCGGAGCCTGTGCTCCACAACGGGAGAGGCCACAACAGTGAGAGGCCCACGTATCGCAAAAAAATAAATAAATAAAAATAACATCCAGGGCCTCCCTGGTGGCGCAGTGGTTAAGAATCTGCCTGCCAGTGCAGGGGACGTGGGTTCGAGACTTGGTCCAGGAGATCCCACATGGCGTGGAACAACTAAGCCTGTGCACCACAACTACTGAGCCTGCACTCTAGAGCCCACATGCCACAGCTACTGAGCCCACGTGCCACAACTACTGAAGCCAGTGCACCTAGAGCCCATACTCTGCAACAAGAGAAGCCACCACAAGGAGATGCCCGTGCACCACAACGAAGAGTAGCTCCCGCTCGCCGCAACTAGAGAAAGCCTGCGCACAGCAGCAAAGACGCAACGCAGCCAATAAATAAATAAATAAATTTATTAAAACAAAACAAAACAAAACATTCAGGGACTTCCTGGTGGTCCAGTGGTTAAGACTTCGTGCTTCCACAACAGGGGGCATGGGTTTGATCCCTTGTCGAGGAACTAAGATCCCACATGCCGAATGGCACAGCCAAAATCAAACAAACAAACAAACAATCAAAAAATCCATCTTCATTGCTGTGAAATGGTATCTCATTTTTTTTTTTTAATTTTTACTTTTAACTGTGGTAAAAAAACACATCATAAAATTTATCATCTTGGCCATTTTTAAGTGTATAGATCAGTAGTGTTAAGTATATTCACATTATTGTGCAGCAGACCTCCAGAACTTTTTCATCTTGAAAAGCCAAAACTAACGATTAAACAGTTCCACATTTGCTCCTCAGCACCATCCTACTTTCTATTTGTATGATTTCTGACTTCTTGAGATACATTATATCATTTATGTGTGATCTTTTTTCAGTTAGCATAGTAGTGATCTCAAGGTACATCATTGCTGTAGCATATAACAGGATTTCCTTTCTTTTTAATGCTGAATAATATTCCATTGTACGTATGTACCACATTTGGTTTATACATTCATCTGCTCGTGGAACTTTTGGTTGCATCTACCTTTTGGCTATTATGAATAATGCTGCTGTGAACATAAACATGCAAGTATCTCTTCGAGATCTTGATTTTAGTTATTTTGGATATAGTATACCCAGAGTTGGATTGCTGAATCTTATGGTAATTCAATTTTTAATTGCTTGAGTAACCTCCATGCTGTTTTCTATAGCTGCTGCACCTTTTTACATTCCCATCAGCAGTGCACAAGGGATCAAGTTTCTTCAACCAACCAACCAACCAACCAACCAGTTTCTCTTCACTAATACGTGTTACTTTTTGTTTGTTTTGATAGTAGGCATCCTAATGGATGTGACATGTTTCCTGGTTTTGATTTGCATTTGCCTAATGACGGATGATGTTGAGCATAGCATCACTGGGAAGAATTTGAGAAGGATCAGTGTTAATTCTTCTTTAAATGTTTGGTAGAATTCACCTGTGAACCCCTCTGGTCCTGGTTTCTTTGTTGGGAGATTTTTGATTACTGATTCAATCTCTTTGCATATTATAATTCTATTCAGAGTTTGTATTTCTTCTTGAGTCAGTTTTGGTAGTTTGTATTAGGAATTTGTCCATTTTATCTTGGTTATCCAGTTTGTTGGCATATAATTGCTCATAATGTTCTCTTATTCATTTCTGTAAAATCAGTAGTGATATCTTATTTTCATTTCTGATTTTTTTTTAACTTTTTTATTTTTGGTCTGCTATTCACATATCAATTACTTTCTTTCTTTGTTTTTGGCCGCACCACATGGCTTGTGGGATCTTAGTTCCCTGACCAGTGAAAGCGCCAAGTCCTAACGACTGGACCCCCAGGGAATTCCGTTCGTTTCTGGTTTTAATAATTTGAGATTTTGTTTCTTTGTCATACTAGCTAAAGATTTAATATTTTCAAGGAACTACTTATTTTTTTACTGTATTTTTCTGCTTTCTGTTTTGTTTATCTGTACTCATCTTTATTACTGCATTCTTTCTGCTAGCTTTAGTTTGCTCTTTTTCTGGTTTCTTAAGGTGTAAAGTTTGTTTATTGATTTGAGATTTTTAACGTAGGCATTAATAGCAATAAGTTTTCTGCTGAGCACAGCTTTCATTGCATCCCTTAAGTTTTTTAAATTAATTAATTAATTAATTTGGCTGTGTTGGGTCTTCATTTCTGTGCGAGGGCTTTCTCTAGTTGCGGCAAGCGGGGGCCACTCTTCATTGCAGTGCGCGGCCTCTCACTGTCGCGGCCTCTCTTGTTGCGGAGCACAGGCTCCAGATGCGCAGGCTCAGTAGTTGTGGCTCATGGGCCCAGTTGCTCCGCGGCATGTCGGATCTTCCCAGACCAGGGCTTGAACCCATGTCCCCTGCATTGGCAGGCAGATTCTCAACCACTGCGCCACCAGGGAAGCCCCATTGCATCCCTTAAGTTTTGATATGTTGTGTTTTTGTTTTTTGTTTCAAAGTATTTCTTCACTTTCCCTAGTGATTTCTTCTTTGACCCATTGGTTGTTTAAGTGTGTTAATTTCTACCTATTTGTGATTTTTCATTTATGCTTCTGTTATTTCTAATTCCATTCCATTGTGATTAGAAAAAATACTGTATCATTTTGATCCTTTTAAATTAAAAAAAATAAGTTTATTTTATTTGTTTGGCTGTGTTGGGTCTTTGTTGCTGCATACTGGCTTTCTCTAGTTGCGTTGAGTGGGGTCTACTCTTCATTGCGGTGTGCGGGCTTCTCATTGCGGTGGCCTCTTGTTGTGGAGTACGGGCTCTAGGTGCGCAGGCTTCAGTAGTTGCAGAATGCGGGCTCAGTAGTTGAGGCATGCGGGCCCTAGAGCGAGTGGGCTTCAGTAGTTGTGGCGCATGGGCTTAGTTGCTCTGTGGCACGTGGGATCTTCCTGGACCGGGGCTCGAACCCATGTCCCCTGCATTGGCAGATGGATTCTTAACCACTGCACCACCAGAGAAGTCCCTCATTAACATATTGATAATTATTGTTTTATGCATTTGCCTTTTAAGTCATAGGGAAAAAAGTAGTTATAAACCAAAAGTACATTAATACTGGCTTTCTAGTGATTTTCTGTATTTACTTTATATATATATTTATGTATTCATTTGTATTCTTTATTTCCTATGGCTTCAATTTACTCTATGGTGTGTTTTTATTTTTGCCTGAAGGATTCCCTTTAGCTTTTCACGTTGGGTAGGTCTGCTGGTAATAAATTCCCTTTTGTTTATCTGGAAACGTCTTAATTTCTCCTTAATTTTGGAGGAGTTTTTTTGTTGGATATAGAATTCTTGGTTGACAGATTTTGTTGTTGTTGTTCATCTTTTTAAATGTCATGCCATAGCTTTTGGCTTCCATGGTTTTGGATGAGAAATATACTGATGATCCAAATCTTTTTGAGAATCCATTGCATATGATGAGTCACTTGTCTCTTAGTTTCAAAATTCTCTTTTACTGTTGGGTCCACAATTTGATTATTACCTGTCTTGGTGTGGCTATCTTTGAGCTTAACTGGCTTGAAGTTTGTTGAGCTTCTTGGGTGTGTATATGCATCTTCATCATATTCGGGAAGTTTACAGCCATTGTGTGTTCAAATATATTTTTTGTCCTTTTCTTCTCTTTTTATGTTACATGTGTTGGTGCACATGGTGGTGTTTCACAGATCCTTCAGGCTCTGTTCATTTTTCTTCATTCTTTTTTTCCTTCTCCTCAGACTGGATAATTTTAATTATTCTGCCTTTCAGTTTACTGATTCTTTCTTCTGCTTGCTCAGATCTGCTGTTGATCCCCTCCAGTGAGTTCTTCATTTCTGCTATTATATTTTTCATCTCCAGAATTTCTGTTTGGCTACTTTTTTTTTTTAATTGAAGTATAGTTGATTTACAATGTTGTGTTAGTTTCAGGTATACAGCGAAGTGATTCAGTTATACATATATATATTTTTCATATTTTTCTCCGTTATAGGTTATTACAAGATATTGAGTATAGTTCCCTGTGCTATACAGCGGGTCCTTGTTTATCTATTTTATGTATAAGAGTAGTGTGTATTTATTATAAAAGTAGTGTTTATCTATTTTATATATAAAAGTAGCATGTATCTGTTAATCCGAAACTCCTAATTTATCCCCCCCCATTTCCCTTTTGGTAACCATAAGTTATTTTCTCTGTCTATGAGTCTTTCTGTTTTATAAATAAGTTCATTTGTATCATTTTTTTAGATTCCACAAGTAAGTGATACCAAGTGATATTTGTTTTTCTCTGTTTGACTTCCCTCACTTAGTATGATAATCTGTGGGTCCATCCATGTTGTTGCAAATGGCGTTATTTCATTCTTTCTTCTCGCTGAGTAATATTCCATTGCATATATGTACCACATCTTCTTTATTCATTCACCTGTCGATGGACACTTAGGTTGCTTCCATGTCTTGGCTATTGTAAACAGTGCTGCTATGAACACTGAGGTGCACGTATCTTTTTGACTGAGAGTTTTTATCTTTTCCAGATGTGTGCCCAGGAGTGGTATTGCTGGATCATATGGTAGTTCTATTTTTAGTTTTCTAAGGAACCTCCATACTGTTCTCCACAGTGGCTGCACCAATCTACAGTCCCACCAACAGTGCAGGAGGGTTCACTTTTGTCCACACCCTCTTCAGCTGTTTGGTTACTTTTTTTTTTTTTTTTTTTTGGCTATGCCACATGGCTTGCGGGATCTCAGTTCCCCAACCAGGGATTGAACCCGTGCCCCCTGCATTGGAAGCGTGGAATCTTTTTTTTTTTTTTTTAAATATAAATTTATTCATTTATTTATGGCTGTGTTGGGTCTGCAGGCTTCTCATTGTGGTGGAGCTTGGGCTCTAGGCGCATGGGCTCAGTAGTTGTGGCTCGCGGGCTCTAGAGCACAGGCTCAGTAGTTGTGGCTCACAGGCTTAGTTGCTCCGCGGCACGTGGGATCTTCCTGGACCAGGGCTCGAACCTGTGTCCCCTGCATTGGCAGGCGGATTCTTAACCACTGAACCACCAGGGAAGCCCTGGAAGCCTGGAATCTTAACCACTGGACCACTAGGGAAGTCCCTGTTTGGTTACTTTTTATGATTTGTATCTGTTTATTTATGTTTTCATTTTGTCCATACCTTGTTTTTGGATTTCCTTTAATTCTTTGTCCATGCTCTCTGTTAGCTCATTGAGCATATTTAAGGTAGTTGACTTAATTTTTTTTTTTTAAATATTTATTTATTTATTTGGCTGTGTGAGGTCTTAATTGCAGCATGCGGGCTCTTTTAGTTGTGGCGTACAGGATCTAGTTTTCTGACCAGGGATTGAACTCGGGCCCCCTGCGTTGGGAGCACAGAGTCTTAGCCACTGGGCCACCAGGGAAGTCCTGATTTAATGTTTTTGGCTAGTTACTCCAGTATTTGGGATTCCTCAGGGATGGTTTCTAATTCTTTTGTTCCTGTGAATAGGGCATACTTTTCTGTTTCTTTGTGTGTTTATACCATTCTGAGAATATTATACCTCTGGATATCTGATGCTCCTTAGATTGCTGATTTTTCCTTGGGGATGGAGCTGTTTATTTTTGACTTTTTAAACATTTTTTTGCAGAGTGTGAATTTCTTGTTGCTTGTGTCCTTGAAGTTACTGTTCTATCACCCCTGTGGTGAGCTAGTGACCTGACAAAAAGTTTTTGTAAATGTCTGGTAGAAAAGAAGAAGAACATTATACAGGGTTGTGGTTCATTAAATCTGAGAGATGCTACTGGGAATGCTTCTGCTGCCCAGAGGGCTGAGGCCAAGAGGAGCCCAAGCCACAATCCCAGATTTTGTTGGAAGTCCCTCACCGCCAGTCCTGTGTTCAGCCAGACCCCGGAGGACTGCAGGTGCTGTCCCCTTGGCCGACCTGGGGGGAGGAAGGTGGGGGATGCTCACCCACTTAAAGTGAGCAGCAGCCTCTTCTTCACACACTCCCCTGGCGCTTAGTGTCCAGTCAGGTGCAGAGACCCCAGAGATTGCTTCCAGTCCCTCTGTCCAGCTCATTAGTTACTCAGGTAAGGGGACCCATACCCAGAACTTCTAATGCTGCCATTTTGGGTGACATCTGTCTACATCTGTTTTTAAGGACCTGTGAGGACCTGTTGCCTTATTCTTCTAAAAATTATGTTGATCAAGATACTTCCTACTTTATGAGAAGTGAATGTTGACTATAAGTTTAACTTCGTTTGTAATCCAGTCATTTCAAAACTTTATTTACCGTGGGTTTTTGAGGTGTGCTGAGTCGGTTACAATGAGTCATGCTCCTTTGCTTTCCCTCTTCCAAAGTTTTGGTGCTGTTGAATTATCCCTTGTTCTCCTTGTTCTTGTGGGTTTGTCTTTTTTTTTTTAATCTCCTTATTTAGTTGGTCTTTTGATGGAAGCAACATTTTATCTCTGTCTCCAGTTGACCATCCAATTAATTTAATATTAATTTCTACATATTAAGTTTATACCCATCACTTGACTAAGTTACAGGCATACCTCGTTTCATTGCACTTCTCAGATATTGCACTTTATTACAAATTGAAAGTTTTTGTTAAAAATTGAAGGTGTATTGAGCAAGTCTATCAGTGTCATTTTTCTAACAGCATTTTAAAATTAAGGTATGTACTTGTGTTTGACATAATGCTGTTGCACACTTAATAGACAACAGTATAGTGTAAACATAACTTTTATATGCACTGGGAAACCAAAAAATGCATGTGACTCACTTTACTGCGATATTTGCTTTCTTGCGGTGGTCTGGAAGTGAACCCACAATGTCTCTGAGGTATGTCTGTATCTCACTGTAGTAGTTTTTTGGGTAAATTATTTGAGTCTTTGAGGTAATGCTAATACAATTTGCATATAATGATAATTTTCCTTATTTCAAATTGTTATATCTTTTTCATATTATTACATTGGATGGTACTTCCAGAGCAGTGCTGTGTAGTAATAATAAAGAATATCCTTACCTTAACCTTGACTTTAATGATAGTATTTTAATATTTCCCGTTAAGCTGGATGATATCTTTTGGTTTGATATATATATATTTATAAATCCATTTTTCCCATTTTATTCTTTTTTTTTTTTTGCGGTACGCGGGCCTCTCACTGCGGTGGTCTCTCCCGCCGCGGAGCACAGGCTCTGGACGCGCAGGCCCAGCGGCCATGGCTCACGGGCCCAGCCACTCCGCGGCATGTGGGATCCTCCCGGACTGGGGCACGAACCCGTGTCCCCCGCATCGGCAGGCGGACTCCCAACCACTGCGCCACCAGGAAAGCCCCCTATTCTTTCTTTATTTTGTGGCCACGCTGTTTGGCTTGCGGGATCTTAGTTCCCTTACCAGGGATTGAACCTGGGCCACCGCAGTGAAAGTGCCAAGTCCTAACCACTGGACTGCCAGGGAACTCCCAAGAAATTTTATTCCTAAAAATTTTAATTTGGGGCTTCCCTGGTGGCGCAGTGGTTGAGAGTCCGCCTGCCGATGCAGGGGACACGGGTTCGTGCCCCGGTCCGGGAAGATCCCACATGCTGCGGAGCGGCTGGGCCCGTGAGCCATGGCCGCTGAGCCTGTGCGTCGGGAGCCTGTGCTCCGCAACGGGAGAGGCCACAGCAGTGAGAGGCCCGCGTACCGCAAAAAAAAAAAAAAAAAAATTTGTTATACTGCCTCAGAAGTGTTAGAAGTGCCATTAGCACATGTTGAATAATACCCTTTCCTCTAGAGTAGAGAGTAATTCACCTTAGCTTTCTTTGTACCTCTTATGGCACCTAGAAGGCTCTGGGGCTTATTAATGAGAAAGTGATGAATGTTTTCCTTGAATCACTTTGAAATGCTTTCTTTGTGATTTTCTTTGCAAGTTCATAAGCTTTTCTCAGCAACTACTGATACTTTATTGTTATGAATGTCAACATTTTATTTTTTAACTACCTTTTCTTTGTTTTTTCATGAGAACATCGAGTATTATGTTGATTCTCACTGAATCAAAATATAAAGCTGAAAGCGTTTATAATTTATGATGATTGTCTCAGTCCATTTGGGCTAGTATAACAGAAGTACCATAGACAACCGACATTCATTTCTCAGAGTTCTGGAGGCTGGGAAGTCCGTGATCAAGGCTCTTGCAGATCGGGTTGTGTGGTGAGAGCTTGTTCCTGGTTCATAGACAGGCTGCCATCTTGCTGTGTCCTCACATGGTTGGGGGAAAGGAGCTCTCTTGGTGTCTTTTACAAAATGATCCCTAATCCCACTTACGAGGGCTCCACCTTCCTGACTTTAATCACTGCTCAGAGGCCCCGCCTCCTACTACCATCTCTTTGGAGGCCAGGATTTCATCAAATGAATTTGAGGGGAGACACAAGCATTTGGTCCATAACAATGATGGAGTGGAAGCTTAAAAATGAACCCTAAAAATGAAATCTTGAGGTATACGCAAAAACTGCCTGGTGGTTATTAGGAGTTAACTGTGCTAATTGATTTTCACATTCAGTTATTTATCTCTTTAAATTCTAAGAAAAACCCTGGGAACTATATTTATACCCTTTTATTCTAGGGAAAATTGAAACCCAGAGAAGTGAAGTTATTTGCTTGACGTTAAATAGCTAATTAGCATTGACTTAATGTAGAAAAGTGGCTAAAAGGAATAGATTTTATTTGGATAAGGTAGAAATGATCAACTTTAATCAGATTCTTTTCTTTATAGGACTAAATGAGTGTTTGGTAGTTGAAGCATATTCTCAGTGACATATAGAAGTTACCAAATTTATTTATAGTATAGGATTTGAAAATAACTGTTATGGTTGAGTAATTATTCTGCTTGGGAAGGGGATTACTGCAGAGAACTGTGTAGTAAGGAAAGTCTTATTCTCTGCTCCATGGTTATCTCGTGAGGAGAATGAATGGATACCTTGCAGCCACCAGAGGGCACTGTGGATTCAGTTGTGGCTTAAGCCCCAGAAATTGTTGTCTTCTGTTTTAGGTATGCTAAAACACAGACAAGATCGAGAAAACTCGTGCTTTAAAAGCCTTTGCATTCCATAACCTCAGTAGATTTACGCCCCATTCCTCTGAAAATTGTTATTGTTGATGAGGATACTTCCTACCTTCTGGCAAATGAATGTTAACTAGTTCAGCTCCATTTGTGTTTAAAAAGCTCAGCTCAGTGCTCTGTGTCGACCTAGATGGGTGGGATGGCGGTGGGGTGGGAGGGACATACATACAGCTGATTCACTTCGTTGTGCAGCAGAAACTAACGTAACATTGTAAAGCAATTATACTCCACTTTAGAAAAAAATCTCATTTTAGCTTGGCACTTTGGGCTTGATATTTTTCTTTTGATACTTGTGTATTTTGAATATTGATTTGGTTACTGTTCTATTGAATGGCTGTGTCCTTTTTTAATTAATAAGAGCTATGCTACATTATTTTATTTAATACTTAATCACATATTACATAGTAGTTATGAATATTCAAATCCTGACCTCTCCCACTTCCTGGCTGTGGTTTTGGACAGCTTACTTTTTTTTTTTTTTTTAATAAATTTATTTATTTTTGGCTGCGTTGGGTCTTCGTTGCGGCACGTGGTCTTTCTCTAGTTGTGGCGAGCGGGGGCTGCTCTTCGTTGCAGTGCACAGGCTTCTCACTGCAGTGGCTTCTCTTGTTGCAGAGCACGGGCTCTAGGCACTTGGGCTTCAGTAGTTGTGGCACAAGGGCTCAGTAGTTGTGGCTCGTGGGCTCTAGAGTCCAGGCTCAGTAGTTGTGGTGCACGGGCTTAGCTGCTCTGCGGCATGTGGGATCTTCCCGGACCGGGGCTCGAACCCATGTCCCCTGCATTGGCAGGTGGATTTTTAACCACTGCGCCACCAGGGAAGTCCCTTGGGTAGCTTACTTTTGAGGATTGGGTTTTTAAAAAAATAAATAAGGGAGATAATGATTTTACTTCATGGTGTTGGTTTAATGTTTAACCATCATGAATATTTGGCTCATACTAAGCATTAAATAAATGTTAACTATTACTGGATGAATGTACTTGTATTTTAAGAGAACCTAATTGAATTAGTTATAAAAATTTTGAATCAAATGTTATTCAGCTTATTTCAACCTTTAAAACTTTCTGTAATGGTAATGTTAAAAGATTTTTCATGTTTACTTAAAATTAAGTGAAGGCCTTATGTGAAGGTTTCCCAGCACATTGCTATTGTTTTACCATAAAGAAGTCTTTCTCACTGAGGAGCTGTTCTGGGGTAATGTAGTATATATCTTAGTATTTGAAAGTTTAAAGTGTCTTAGAATATGGAATGGTAATTTAATTTGTAGCTCGTTGGGTAAGGCAGATAGTCACCCCTTAAGTTTTTAAATGGAATTATCCATTTTCTTTAAAGCAGATATAAATGTGTCTTTTCCCATTTTCCAATATTAGCATGTCTTCCATCCTGACACACACAGCTTTGGTTTAAGAGGAACGAAGAGGGTTTTAGAATCAAGCTTGATTCATAGTGCTTGAATCCTGATGTTGTCTTGGAACCTTGGGCACTTTTAATTAATGTATCTGAGCTACTGTTTTTTTCTTAATTGAGGTGTAGTTGATTTATGATATTATAAAAGTTTCAGGTGTACAACCTAGTGATTCACAGTTTTTTTGTTGTTTTTTTTTGGCCATGCTGTGTGGCTTGTGGGATTTTAGTTTCCTGACCAGGGATTGAATACGGGCCTTAGCAGTGAAAGCCCAGAATCCTAACCACTAGACCACCAGGGAACTCCCAAATTCATGATTTCTGACGGCGGGGATGTTTATCTGTTTTGTTTATTGATTTTTATCAAGTGTCTAAGACAGTGTCTTGTGGATATTGGGTGCTCCATAAATCTTTGTTGAATGCAGTTAATTACTTGTTGCCTTTGGTAAGTTCTGTACTTGTCTTTATATCTCATCTCATCCAGTTCTTCCCCACCTACCTTGTTCCAGCCACATTGGCCTTTATTCTGTTGCTTGAACTTCCCAGCTTCACTCCCTTTAGGCTTTTGCAGGAGCTGCCCTTACCTCAGTTTTCCCCCAGTTAGATGTTGCTCATCACTCCAGATCTCAGCACAGATATCGCCTGCTCGAAGAGGCCTTCTCTGACTCCAGAGTAGAGTACTTCTCTCTTCGTTCTGTTACTATCCCTGTTTTTTTTTTTTAATTTAAGTTTAGCTTTAAAAAATAAGTGAGAAATCATGCTCAAAAATTAAGAAAATGCAACAAAATATACAGTGAATAATTTCTCCATCCCAGTCAGCTGTCTGTCAAAGTGATACTTATTTATATTAGTGTTGCCCTCATCCTTCCAGAGGCTTTTATAACAATGTAAGCAAAGGGCAATATATATGAAACAGTAAGTGTTCTTAAGCCCATTTGTTTTGAGACTGGGCTGAGTGGCCTTATAAGAGAGAGGATTACCGAAGAGCTAAGAGTTGGCCTTGGGGCCCTTAAGCCAGTCTTAATGCCTGTACAGCTAGCTGGTGTCTCCTCACCTTCTCTGAGGCTGCAGTGAATAAACCACTTCACACTCGTATCTGTCCGTCCGCAAATTGACCTGCAGTCTATACTCACCCTTCATTTTCCCTTCTAGTTGGTTTTTTCCTTGTTTAGTCTCTGCAATTAAGGTGATCCATGTTCCGGACTAGTTCTACTACCACCTGTGCCCATGACCTCATCCTCTCTGTGTGCTCAATAACTTATTTTCTTTCTTTTCTGGCCTTTTTTTTTTTTTTTAACCATTAACTGTCTGCTGTCTCTTTGGCTTTAGCACAGCTCTGCATATCTAATAGGTGCTCGGAAATACGAGTTAACTATGGCAGTCATGAAGAGTTCGGATTGTTGAGTTATAAAGACCTGGGAGTGAATTCTAGCTGTGTGACTTGGGTTAGTTAGCATCTCTAAGCCACAAAATGGGACAAATATTGTAACCATATCAAGGGTTGCTTTGAAGATGTGACCAAGGAGTGGATGATATTTTCCTAGGGCTGTTGTAACAAGTCGCCGCAGACTTGGTGGCTTAAAACAGACCTTGTTTCCTTTAACAGTTCTAGAGGTCACAAGTCAGAAGTCAGTGGCCCTGGGCTCAAACCAGGGCGTCAGCAGGGCCATACTCGCTCAGGAGGCTCTGGGGGAGGGCTCACTCCCTGCTTCCTTTAAGTTCTGGTGCTGCCAACATTCCTTGGCTACATCACTTTCATCTCTTCCGGGCACCTCTGTGCTTACATTGCCTGGAATCTCCTTGCACCTCTGTTGATGAGGCCACTTGAGATGCAGGTGGGGCCTGCCCAGGTAATCTCATTTTTAAGTCCTTAACCATAATCATCTCTGCAAAGACCCCCTTTCCATCCGAGGTAACATTTACAGCTTCCAGGGATTAGTATCTGATTTCTTTGGGGCCGTTATTCGGCCTGATACATGGATATAAAGGACATGGCAGATGGGGATTTAAGCTTTCTAGATGGGGTCAAGAAAGATTTCAGATTCTCAGAAGGATTTAATCATACAGCTATGGGAGCCAGGGAATATGAGAACAGTGGATTAAAAAAAAAAGATAAGGGAAATTAGGGATTAATCATGTCATTTTATTTAATACAGTAGATGAATGGGATAGATATAGAGAAGAGATTTTCATGATCAGATTTTAGTTATATTTTTGTTCACATGTGTGTAGAAGGATTTATCTGTGTTTTCAGTGTTAAAATTATAGGGTAAGCAGTGGTGGAAAGGAGGTGGTAGAGATGGGAACATACTGCATATTCTTACTGAAAATTCGATAATTACCTTTCTTTTTATATTGCAAGAAGTTCACGTGTAAACTTTATGAAATGATTAGTGAATGAGAGAAGATCACAGAATGCATATAAAATTTTTCCTGGATATTAGATAAGAATGATTCTCATTTAGAGTAAGAAAGAAAGTAAAAGTACCTTTAAGAAATTTTTTGAATTAGAATAACATCAAAAGCCATACAGTGACATTTGTAAAAAAATTTTTTTCCCATCTCCTTAACAGGTTCTTTGGCATGGACACAGGTTCATCAGGAGGATTAGAATTGACTGATCAGACTCCTGTTTTGCTGGGGAGGACGGCCATGGCAGCTAGCCTCACGGACGTAGGAAATTCATTTAGTGGGCCACCTAACCCTTTAGTGAATAGATCTAGTAAATTTCAGAACTCATCAGTGGAAGATGATGATGATGTTGTGTTTATCGAACCTGTACAACCTCCTCCGCCTTCTGCACCAGTGGTAGCCGATCAAAGAACCATAACATTTACGTCATCGAAAAATGAAGAGCTACAAGGAAATGATTCCAAAATTCTTCCTTCCTCAAAAGAATTGGCTTCTCAGAAGGGAAGTGTAAGTGAGACAATTGTCATCGATGATGAAGAGGACATGGAAACAAATCAAGGGCAAGAGAAAAATTCCTCCAATTTTATTGAACGGAGACCACCCGAGTCTAAAAACAGAACCAATGATGTGGATTTCTCTACTTCCAGTTTTTCAAGAAGTAAGGTAAATGCAGGAATGGGTAATAGTGGTATCACCACAGAACCAGACTCTGAAATTCAGATTGCTAATGTTACGACCTTAGAAACAGGTGTCAGCTCTGTGAGTGATGGCCAATTAGAAAATACTGACGGGCGAGATATGAACCTAATGATCACACACGTAACATCACTGCAGAATACCAGCTTGGGAGATGTCTCTAACGGACTGCAGTCGAGTAACTTTGGTGTTAATATGCAAACATACACCCCGTCTTTAACTTCACAGACCAAGACTGCAGTAGGACCTTTTAATCCTGGTAGAATGAATGTGGCAGGAGACGTATTTCAGAACGGAGAGTCTGCAGCTCATCACAATCCTGGTAAGCCTGGAGGGGGCTTCTGCCCCGTGGAAGGGATTTTGCACTGGTGGATTCTTTTTTTTATTATAGTAATTGGTGCTACTTTGGTTAGTTTATTCATGTAAGATATATTAATTCTATTGACTTTTAAGTTTGAAATTTTAACTAATAAGAGATGTAAAACCGTGTATATAGTATTTCTCTGTAGATAATTAGAAAATCAGATAAATTAATGTCTAAAGGAAGTAAAACAAAATACTCTTTATATTCAGCACCACTAAAGTCTAATAATTTGGCATCTTATTTGTCACATACTGACTTTATGCTAGTGTATTTTTTTTTAATTCATTTATTTTTGGCTGCATTGTGTCTTCGCTGCTGCGCACGGGCCTTCTCCAGTTGCAGCGAGTGGGGGGCACTCTTTGGTGTGGTGTGCGGGCCTCTCATTGTGGTGGCTTCTCTTATTGTGGAGCATGGGCTCTAGGCACAAGGGCTTCAGTAGTTGTGGCGTGCAGGAGCAGTAGTTGTGGCGCACGGGCTTAGTTGCTCTGCAGCATGTGGGATCCTCCTGGACCAGGGCTCGAACCCGCGTCCCCTGCGTTGGCAGGCGGACTCTCAACCACTGTGCCACCAGGGAAGCCCTATGCTAGTGTATTTTTAATAGTATTGTTTTTATGTGTAAAAAGAGAACAAAAAGATAAATAGCACATGTAAGGAGCAATATGTTGTATAATTGCATTTAGATTTGTTTTTACTTTCCCTGTGTTTAATTTTGACTGCCTATCTGATTATAATTTTTACTTATTAGCACTTTGTTATTTTTTCTTACATTTAAAGATTGGTAAATTTCTTGACTACTTGAAAACATTTTCTGCAGGCATCTTTGCTCTGTGGAAGCTGTGCGAAGAGCTGTGTGGCTTTTCCTGACTGTGTCTGTGTCTGCCCCCGGCCTCTGTATGGCCTGCCTGTCTCTCACGTACCTTCTCTCCGTCCTTCTCAGGCTTCATCGTTTTAGGCTCATGAGCAGCTTTACACCCTAGGATTGTGGAGAATAATAAGGAATGACTGAAACCTAGGCCATGTAGAATGTTCTGTGAAATGCTAGTTTTTCCTTTCATACTTATTATTCTTCTGGTTATGAGAGTAATATGTAGTTATTGAAGAATGTTTGGAAAATCCATAATTAAAAAATGATGAAGAAAGGTTACCACTGTTGTTAATGCTTTGAGTGGTTGTCTTTCAGTGTTTTCCCTTTGTATTTCTTAACTTGGTTGAAGTGCAGTTCTTCATAATTTTGCTTCCTGTTTCCCCGCATTTAATATTACTCTGTATTTTCTCATACCATTAAAATTATTTATACACAGAAGTTTTAATGACTGCACCATGGATTTGGTTATACCATTCCCATATTTGGTTTTTACATTGTTTCCCTTTTTTGCTCTTGTCGGTCTATGATGAACTTTTTTTTTTTTCAAATTTCTGATTATTTCTTAGAGTATATTCTAGAAGTGAAGTTACTGGGCCAAAGACTATCACTACTCCCATCCCTCCAAAGAGTTTTGGTTGTAAAAATTTTCTGCTTTGTAGTGATTTTGAAAGAAATATGTTTCTTATTACTCAGTTTTGAAAATTCCTAATGTCTTCCAAGATCCTTTCCCCCTGTATGTATTTATATATATCTGTTGGTAGGTCATTGTATGCATATATGTGTATGTGACGTCGTATGAACGTTTTTAAGTTGTGGAAATACATTGTCATACGGCCTTCTGGAAAGTTTTTACCAATTTATACTGCTATCAGCTCTGTATTAGAGGGTCTTTCCTTCTAGCTCACATAAAAGTTTAAGACATGATAATAGTCAAATTAGTTTCAAAATAGCTATTTTGTCTTTCTTATAAGTATATTAAAAACATAAGTGTATGAAAAAGAACATAATGTTCAGTCTTACTGTTGAGAATATGGTACATTTAATTCCAACCTGAGATTGCAATAGAGGTATAGCTTTGCAAACTTTCCCTTTCTCCTGCTCCTTTAAATACCTAACAATAATCTTGAACTTTTGACTATATCAAGAGTATATGTTTGATTTTGTTAATTCTCTATTTAGTTCACTTCCAGTTTTTACTATTTAAATAACTCGTAAGAATATTCTTATCCATGTATGTCGGGATACGTAGTACCTGAGGACTATTGCTGGGTCAAAGCACATTTATTATAAGAATTGTGTTCCTGTTCACACAAACTCTTAACACAGGGAATGTAAAGTATGCATCAGGAAACCAGACAGATACACCTCTTGCTCCTGAGTTTATGGATTAGCTCCTGTGTGTTTGTGCTGTCTTTGTTTGTCATAGAGAATTATAACATCTTGGCTGTTTATACTGGCTCTCAGACTAATGGTGACTTGGGCAAATTAACCTCTATCCCTTAGTGTCCATTGTATAAAATAGAGAATGATTAGGTCTCTTCCATTCCTAAAAATATTTTGATATTGGAGGAGGTGAAAATTTGAAAGTAGGGGAATGTAAGAACTGAAGCATAGATAAAAGGAGCCATTGCATTATTTATACAGGGCCTAGCACGAAATTGAGAGTAATTGCCACTTTTCAAAATCAAGTTGATAGATAGATGCCTTTAGGGTTAACTGGGTTCCTTTTCAAAAAAAAAATTATTTATTCTGGCTCTGCCGGGTGTTAGTTGCGGCACGTGGTATATTTAGTTGCGGCATGCGGACTCTTAGCTGTGGCATGCATGTGGGATCTAGTTCCCCGACCAGGGATCAAACCCAGGCTTCCTGCATTGGGATCAGGGAGTCTTACCCACTGGACCACCAGGGAAGTCCCTAACTAGGTTCCTTTAAGTATATATTCAAATGACAAGCCTGCAGGGTTGAAAGTTCTAAGGAGCCACTATTTATGTTGCAAAAGCTATTACTTCTAACATGTATTCAAATATTTTTATAAAAAAATATTTATTTATTTATTTTTGGCTGCATTGGGTCTTCGTTGCTGTGCAGGGGCTTTTCTCTAGTTGCAGCGAGCAGGGGCTACTCTTCATTGCGGTGAGTGGACTTCTCATTGCGGTGGCTTCTCGTTGCAGAGCACAGGCTCTAGGCACATGGGCTTCAGTAGTTATGGCATGCGGGCTCAGTAGTTGTGGCTCGCAGGCTCTAGAGTGCAGGCTCAGTAGTTGTGGTGCACGGGCTTAGTTGCTCCGCAGTATGTGGGATCTTCCTGGACCAGGGATCGAACCCATGTCCCCTGCATTGGCAGGTGGATTTTTAACCACTGCGCCACCAGGGACGTCCTCAAATATAATTTTTGATTGAAGGCCCTTCATAATATGGAATTGCCAGTTTGTTTCAGTGATTTGCTTTCTTCGTGTTCCTTAGTATTTTTACCTCTTTATTAAAACAGGTCAGTTACCCTGATGATAGCAGGATAACAGGATTCCAGAAGGCACTCTGTTTACTCTGTGTATAGAACATATATTTATTTGGAGGGGTTGTGGAGTAAAGTAGAATTTGAATAGCAGTATATGTAGCCCCTTGAAACCATTAGGTTGATGGACTGGGTCAGAACCAGGAAATTGCCCTCTTCAAGGTTTTGGTAGTAAAGAAATTTCCTCATACTCTGGATATATTTATACATTGTTTCTCATATGAAAGGGCATCTTTTTTGTATGGAAATACAAATTTCAGAAGAAACTAGAAAGGAAAAGTATTACAAGAGACCAAAGTAGTAGAAATTAAAATAGAAGTGGTAGCATGAAAAGTTTCAAAATGAAAAAACATTATGGTGTATTGGTATTGTAGTGTGAGTCTGTGTAACAGTAAGTAGTATGGTGAGCTGGAGACATCCTGCTAAGTCCCAAAGAAGCTTACTAAGAAGAGGAGGGAGAACTCAGCACCCTGGTGGTCGGGTCCCCAGGCCTTAATGCTGTGCTGTTGAAGCTGTGCTGCTGGCAGTGGTAGAGCAACGGGATGTCTCATCGGTCACTAGACATTGGCTTAACATCACCACTTCTGTGTAACACTCTCATTTCTTTGATATTATGTGGTATACTTAGAAGCCATGAAATGAAACATGTAAGTGGAAAAGTTGTTCTTAGAAAGGTTTTTTTTAAAATTTTTTGGCTGCACCACGTGGCATGTGGGGATCTTAGTTTTCCGACCAGGGATCGAACCTGAACCTCTTGCATTGGAAGCGTGGAGTCTTAACCGCTGGACCACTAGGGACGTCCCTAGAAAGATGTTTTGAATATAGTCATTTGTAAACTTTATCTGAGCTATATTGTATTTTTTTTTTTTTTCTTTTTGCGGTACGTGGGCCTCTCACTGTTGCGGCCTCTCCCGTTGCGGAGCAGAGGCTCCGGATGCGCAGGCCCAGCGACCATGGCTCATGGGCCCAGCCGCTCTGCTGCATGGGGGATCTTCCCGGACCGGGGCACGAACCCGCGTCCCCTGCATCGGCAGGCGGACTCTCAACCACTGTGCCACCAGGGAAGCCCAATCCGAACTATATTGTATTTGTCAAAGGTTCTGGTTGGTTAAGATTTTATTATATATTTATGTTGATGTATGTGTTCCTCGCTTAAAGTAATATTTTGTAAATTCTTCCTGTTTAGTAACTAATGGCTAATGTTTTTTAGTGCTGCATATGTGCCAGTCATTGTGGTTTATAAACCATGTATTATCTCATTTAAAGTTACCATTTCCAGTTTAGAGAAGAGTTAGGCACAGGGTTAGTAACTTCCCAGTCTAGTAGGTAATGGAGCCTGAATGTCAGCCATCAATTCTGACTCCAAAGTTTGTGCCCTTGACCGCTCTGCTATACTGCGCCTTATCGATGTCTGAAACTTGGACAGAATGGGAAGTTAAAACTGTGTCTCTGATATAAATTTCAGTGTATGTGTTTTTGTTTTGGTTTGTTTTTTTAGATTCTTGGATCTCCCAGTCAGCATCGTTTCCCCGAAATCAGAAACAGCCAGGGGTGGATTCTTTATCACCAGTGGCCTCTCTTCCTAAACAGATTTTCCAGCCTTCTGCCCAACAGCAACCCACTAAACCAGTTAAAGTCACTTGTGCAAACTGCAAAAAGCCTTTACAGAAGGGACAGACAGCTTATCAGCGAAAAGGATCAGCTCACCTCTTCTGTTCTACCACCTGCCTCTCTTCCTTCTCTCACAAGCCTGCTCCAAAGAAGCTTTGTGTTATGTGTAAAAAGTAAGGTTTACCTTCCAGCATATTTCCTTATGGTTGAATATTGGTGGTATAAAATGTGAGAAAAATTGTTTTAGAGGTGAATTACTATGTTTTAAAAATTCGTAAGCTTGTTTGAATATTAAAGCCAAACTCAGATTTGTAATGGCTTTGGAGTGTTCTCTGTCAAGCTGCGGTGGCTCAGGATTAAAAGCCTTCCTATGTGGACAGGCTTCGGCGTCGCTTTAGATACTAGGCCCTTGTAATTAATTTTATCTGTAATCTCCATTGGACTTGAATTCGTAAAAATACATACATGCTTATTTACATTATTAATTATAAGAATTTAGTTCTAGCCAGACAAAATTGTTAAGCAATTTATGTATAACTAGTTTTGTATTAAAATAGGTCAAAATTTGGACTACCTTCATGTTAAGATTATTAAAAATTGGCAAATCTTCGGATATTATATGCATTTATTTATGTTTGTCTTGAACGTTGTCATTTTAATACCTCTTCAAGACTCAGGTACCTTATTTTTGACAGCCTTGGAGTGACAGGATCCTCTTCTGCCATTTTTTAGGTCTGGTCTCACTAGTTAAAAATGAGCTGAATATGGTATGTTGTGTGCAAGTATTAAACAGGTAGATTTTCTGTACCATCTCTTGAAGCAGCCCAAGTTTGTAAAGATATTTTTAGATATTAGAACTGGAAAAGGCTGAGTGCTCTGTATACGTTTAGTAAATTCAAATATTGGAACAATTGTTATACAGTTTTTTGGTTGCTTTACAGTAGTAGACTTGCATACAGCAATATAAGACCTGGAACTTCAGAATTAAAGGAAAACTTCAAAGGTCATCAATATTGTCATTTCCTAACATTTCTAATTGTAGTTGAAAGCTGTATAGAATGGTAGGTGGGGTTCTTTTGGGTTATGGGATGTATTTAAGTTCACTTATCCTCTCCATATTCCTGTGACCTAGGTACCTCATGCTTTCTACGTACCCACGAGAGGGAAATTGAATAGGTATTGTAAATTTATACCTCAGTAAATTAGGCCTTGACGTTAAACTCCATGTAAATAACAAGTTTTTTTTGTTTGTTTGTTTGTTTTTTTTTTTAAGTGGTTCTAATATCTGAAAGCCTTGTTAAGGAGCTTGAAGATAAATTGAGTAGTGGCTAGGGTTTAATAGTATTGCTTCTCAATCTTCTGTGTTCATATTTTATTGCCAAGAGTTTTTAAATAGTAAAAGTGAGTTAATGAATCTAAAAATGGGTTTCAGTCTATGGAAATTAAAAATGTCAGTTATTACTCTTTGATTTATTTTAAAGTAGAGTTTGACTTTGCTGCTCCTCGTATTTTTCAGAGATATAACTACAATGAAAGGAACCATTGTTGCCCAAGTGGATTCGAGCGAATCCTTCCAGGAATTCTGTAGTACATCTTGTCTGTCTCTTTATGAAGACAAACAGAATCCTACTAAAGGAGCGCTGAATAAATCAAGATGTACAATTTGTGGTAAACTAACAGAGGTTTGTATTTTTGTGCTTTATCATTTAGTTCTAATTAATGGGAATATTTTTGACTTTTAACTGTTTTGACATAATCTTTCATCAGTATGTATTTCCTTAAAAGTGAGGGTATATAAAACCTATCTTATAAATATCCCATTATGTAATCCCATTCTCTCATGGGGAGAATGATTTACAAAAAAATTGAAATATAACATCAATTGACTTATTTCCTGAGATTGGAGCACTCACAGAAAACCCATAGTGTTTAAATAGACTGACTGCACATGAGAGCCAGCAAACGATCTTGCTTAAGAAGCGGAACGAGTGGAGGGGATGTTTTTGAGGACTTCGTTAAAAGTGTATTACGGTTTTTGCATTTGATGAAATAAAAAGAAATCTGTGCATACATGCTTCATTTGAATTATTTATAATGTTAGTCCTCTCCTCCCTGTTGTACAGCAGTGTACTTATATTTAAATAATTTCCTTCTAGATTTATCTAAAGATTTCCAATCTGTTTGGAAGTTTTATACTAACACTGCCCGAACTGGGTTGTTTCCTGTCACTTTTAGATACGTCTAGAGAAGTTTGTACGATGACCCTGGTGGTCCTCTCTGCCTTGCACCGTATATATGTGTGTATAAAAAAGTTTAAAGAAGAATGAAATGTACTTTGTCTTGCCTTTTCCGTAAACAAGCTTTACACAGAAAAACTGAGGCATTTTCTTTCTATTGGAGCACCTTGTTAGTTAGCTACGTGTCATATATTAATTTGTTTTTTAAAATTTTGCTTGTTTTTCTTTTAGATTCGCCATGAAGTTAGCTTTAAAAATATGACTCATAAGCTGTGCAGTGACCACTGCTTTAATAGATACAGAATGGCCAATGGTCTAATAATGAATTGCTGTGAGCAGTGTGGGGAGTACTTGCCCAGCAAAGGTGCTGGGAACAATGTCTTGGTCATTGATGGTCAGCAGAAGAGATTTTGCTGCCAGAGTTGTGTCAGTGAATACAAGCAGGTAATTCATGATCTGATCAGAATCAACCGTTGTTTTGAATGTGCTTTTAAATTGCTATAATAGTTTCACTCTAACAGCATTAATTAACCAGATTTATCTTGAAGTCTCATTTAATTCCATTATTGTCTTAACATCGTAGCGATAACCAATCTCAAGTGAATACTGAAATACATGTAGGTTATTGGAAATAAGTTTGTGATTTTACATAGAAAGGTAAATGCTTACCAAAGTGATTCATTTTTTGGGTGGTGGAGAGGGGTCGTAAATATGGTTTTTCAAATTGTTGATGCTTAGCGTAGGAGTGATTATTTTATTTCCATTTGATTGTTAATTTAAAATTTAAGGTCTTTGACTTAGCTTAGTTTATTTTTTAATATATACCTGTGGTTTCAAAAGTCAGAGCGGTCTAGCTCCCATTTCTTTCTTCTCTTGGTTCCTACTTATCCTTTATACATATCAGTTTTTAATTCTTACTATTTTGTTTTCTTTCTGAAGAATTAAGGAAATAATGTATTCTTAGTTTCTCTTTTATCAGTACAAAAGGCAGCATACTGTATGTACTGTACTGTACCCTCCATTTGTATCTTGGAATCATTCCCTGTCAGTATATTCCTTATTCTTCCTTATTCCTTTTATGGCTGAGTTAAATTTTCAGGAATTCTGTGAGCCAGTTGTTAAAACACCCATTATTAAAAAGTTAAGTTATAGAAACTTACAGGTAAATTATCTTTGTATTAGTCTGCTAGGGCTGCTGTAACAAAATACTGAAGGGCTCAGACAACCAAGAATTTATTTTCTCACAGTTCTGGAGGCTTAAAATCTTAAGATCAAGGTGCCTTTCTGGGGTGGTTTCTGGTGAGGCCACTCCTCCAGGCTTGTAGCTAACCTCCTTCTTGCTGTGTCTTCACGTGGTCTTTCCTTTGTGCTCAGAAGGAGAGAGTGTCCTGGTCTGTCTTCTTGGACCTAACCTGTAGGGCTTCATTCAACCCTAACCGCCCCCCTTAAAGGCCCTATCCCAAATACAGTCTTGTTGCGGTTAGGGCTTCAAGATACTCATTTGAGGTGGGGGGAGACACAATATTGAAGACAAAGAAAATAAATACTTAAAATGTACCACTTCCTAATTATTTTATTACATTTCAGTATTACCTGTGCTCTTGAGGTTATTTACATTATTTGTGAGATGGAAATATTATACATAATGGTGTGCTTCTGTGTATCTCTTCCCAATTTCATGTTTAGTTTTATGTTGGTGGCCTGAAATTAGCCACGGTGGGGAGAGTGTCATGGTAGATGTTACAATAAATATGGTGCTTACTTTCACCTCCCGAGAGCTAGTGGTTAACCATATACAAGACAGTACGGGGCTGACTGTTGTTTATTTGATCACTTTGCTGTTGGTGGTGTTTGGGTTATTTCGTGTTTTGCTGCTGCAGATGACAGATGATGAGTAACCTGTGCAGGAACAACCCCGAGGTCTTGCGGGTTCAGTTCCAGACCAGTGCAGTGGAGCGAATGTCGTAGTAGAGCGAGTCATGGGAATTTTTTGGTTTCTCAGTGCACATAAGTTGTTTACTATTAAGTGTGCAATAGCACTGTGTCTAAAAAAATGTACACACCTTAATTAAAAAAATATTAACCATCATCTGAGCCTCAGTGAATCATAGTAGTAGCATTCCAAGATCACTGATTATACCAAGAGATCACCGTAACAAATAGAGTAATAATGAAAAAGTTTGAAATGTCGCAGCAATTACCAAAATGTGATACAGAGGCACGAGGTGAGCAGATGCTGTTCGGAAAATGGCGCTGATGAAGTTGCTCGACGCAGGGTTGCCACAGACCTCCAATCTGTAAACAAGGCGCTACGACAAGGTCTGCCTGTATATCCTTGACTCTGTGGAAGATGTTGTTTCAGGGTAGATTCTTAGAAGCAGGATTGCTCAGCCAGAGGTACGTGCACATGTTAGTTTGTTAGATACTGTTAAATTGCCTCTGTTAGAGGTGGACCAGTTTGTATGCCTTTCAGCAGTGTATGTGGAAGTGCCCGTTTCTCCGTAGCCTCTCCAGCAGGGACTTTTAGCACTTTATTCTGTTTGATGAAAACAGTATGTTTAGTAAAATTTATATTTCTCTTATTAGGAATGCTGATGAGCAGCTTTTCATATTTCAGAGCTCATTGTCTTTCCTTTTCTGTGAACTGTTTGTTTACCTCTTATACCCATTTTTCTGTTTGGGCTTTGGTTTGTCTTAGTCTTTCCCCCATTAAGTCAAACTTTTAATGAGCAAAATGCATCTGTAATTTGTTCATGAAACAATTATTTAGCAACTATTATGTTGCAGGTACTGTGCTAATTGCTTGAAATAGTCTGATAGGAAGTACAGTAGATAGTTCCTGCTTTCGTGGGATTTGCATTGTGCTGATATAGTTCAGATTTGTTAACATAAGGAAGGTTTTGCGGTGATTGAAAGGATCAGACTAATTATAATCTCCAGAACTCAATGTGGTGTTTGATGTTGGTGATGTCATTGCATTAGTTATCTTCTGATACCTAGGTTTGGTAAGAGCTAGCTGCCCTGGGTTAAAGTCATGGCCCAGCACTCATCCTCTGTGTCCTGGGCATTTGCTTAAATCCACCCCCCCGCCCCACCCCTGCACCCTGCCTTTTTTCATCACGTGTCTTGCCTGATGGTATTTCCTGCAGTTTTTAAAAATATTTATTTATTTTTGGCTGTGTTTGGTCCTTGTTGCTGCTTGCGGGCTTTCTCTAGTTGTGGCGAGCCAGGGCTTCTCTTGTTGTGGAGCACAGGCTCTAGGCACGTGGGCTTCAGTAGTTGTGGCTCATAGGCTTAGTTGCTCCGCGGCATGTGGGATCTTCCCGGACCAGGGCTCAAACCCGTGTACCCTGCATTGGCAGGCAGATTCTTAACCACTGCGCCCCCAGGGAAAACCCCTACAATTATTTATTTATTTATTTATTTATTGCGGTACGCGGGCCTCTCACGGTTGTGGCCTCTCCCGCTGCCAAGCACAGGCTCCGGACGCACAGGCTCAGCGGCCATGGCTCACGGGCCCAGCCGCTCCGCGGCATGTGGGATCTTCCCGGACCGGGGCACGAACCCGCGTCCCCTGCATCGGCAGGCGGACTCTCAACCACTGCGCCACCAGGGAAGCCCCCCCCTACAATTTTTAATGAGTGGAAATAGTAAGTACATTTTTCTTTTTCCAGTGGTAGTGCCTTTGGTGTTTCCTCATTAAATTAGATGCCAACTTCAGAGTTGGTAAATATATTTTATCACATTAAAGAAGAATCCATGGATTTCTTTCATTAAATGTTTTATCAGAAATGAGAATCGAGTTTTGAAGGTCTTTTCAGTGTCTATGGCAGTGATTGTATGATTCCCCCCCCACACCTTTATTTATTTATTTTTTTGGCGGCGTCAGGTCTTAGTTGTGGCATGTAGGATCTTCGTTGAGGCATGCGGGATATTTCGTTGCAGCGTGCGGGCTTCTTTCTAGTTGTGCCGTGCAGGTTCCAGAGCGCGTGGGCTCTGTAGTTTGCAGCACATGGGCTCTCGTTTGCAGCACATGGGCTCTCTCGTTGAGGAATGCGAGCTCAGTAGTTGTGACACGGGGGCTTAGTTGCCCCGCGGCATGTGGGATCTTAGTTCCCCCACCTGGGGTAGAATTCATGTCCCCTGCATTGGAAGGTGCAGATTCTTTACCACTAGACCACCAGGGATGTCCCTCCCCATCCCTTTAAATCTATTAATATGTGAATTATTTTAATGGATTTCCTAATTCATCTAAACATTCTTGCATTATTAGAATAAACCATACCAGATCATTATTGTATTTTAAATTTTATTTCTAATTGTTAATATTTAGTACTTTTCCATTGGTATTCATAAGTGAGATTAGTCTTGAATTTCCTTTTTTTGGTTCAGTCTTTAAGATATCAGTGTTATATTTGCTTTATAAAAATGCTCAGAGGAAAGTTCATACCCTTATATACTTAAATGAGTAAAAATGAACATAAATGAATTAACTATTAAACTCAAAGTTGTAAAAAGAAAATAAAGCAAAAGACAAGAAAAAAGATAAAAGTAGAAATTAATGAATTAGGATATAAAAATAGTACTAAAATAATTCAAAATGCTGCTTCTATAGGAAATCAAGTCTTTGAAAAACTAGACAAACGATTGTCAATCAGGAACAGAGGTTTAAAAATGCACAGATTCACAAAGATAAGAAATGACAAGTTGGACTAACCATCAAAACAGAGAAAAGTGAAGAAAATCAACAAGGGGCTACTTTGTCCAACCCTATATAGAAATACTGAAAACCTAGATCAAGTGAGTAATTTTCTATCAAAATATAATTTCCCTAAATTGACTCCAGAGCAGATAGAATAAGGCAGAGAAATTTCCATAGAAGAAATAGAGATAGTTATCAAAGAACTACCCCACAAAATGAAATAGGCTCAGATGGTTTTACAGGGAAATTCCATCAGATTTGAACTAGGCAACCATAGTGTTATTTAAACCATTCCAAAGCATTAAAAAGGGTGAAAACTACTCATGTTAAAAAAAAAATTGTGAAGTGTATATAATATAATGTTCCTAACTTTAACCATTTTTAACTATACAATTGAGTGGAATTAATTACAGTCATAATTTGTGCAGTCATTACCTCTATTTCCAGAACTTTTTCGTGACCCAAACAGAAACTATGTGACAATGAAGCCAATAACGCCTCATCTTCCCCTTCACCCCTGACCCTGGTAATCTCTCATCTACTTTCTGTTGATGAATTTGCTGATTCTAGGTATTTCATATAAGTGGAGTCATACAATATCTGTCCTTTTTGTCTGGTTTATTTGCTTAACATAATGTTTTGAGTTTCAGCCATGTTGTAGCATTGTTTTTTATGGCTGAATAATATTCATTGTATGCATATACATTTTGCTTATTCATTTATTTGATGATGGACATTTGGGTTGTTTCCATCTTTTGACTATTGTGAATCATACTGCAATGAACATTAGCATATAAGTATCAGTTTGAGGTCTGTTTTAAAGTTCTTGTGGGTGTATACCTAGGAGTGG
Source organism: Tursiops truncatus (assembly GCF_011762595.2). NCBI lineage: Eukaryota > Metazoa > Chordata > Mammalia > Artiodactyla > Delphinidae > Tursiops > Tursiops truncatus. Next base: position 746,170 of record NC_047051.1, read on the forward strand.
AATTGTTGGGTCATAGGGTAATTCTATGTTTAGCTTTTTGAAGAATGGTTAAACTGTTTTCCACAACAACTGTATCAGTTTAAATTCCTACCAGCAATACATGAGGGTTCCATTTGCTGTCCATCTTTGCCAACACTTGTTACTTTCCATTAAAATTTTTTTTTTATCATAGACATCACAGTAGGAGTGGAGTGGTATATCTTTGTGGTTTGACTTGCATTTCCCTAATGACTAATGATGTTGAGTATGTTTTCATGTGCTTTTTGGCCATTTGTATGACTTCCTATAGAAGTCATATATAGTTTTTTTAAATGTTTGTTTATTTATTTGGCTGTGTCAGGTCTTTAGTTGTGGCATGTGGGCTCTTAGTTGCGGCATGCGACATCTAGTTCCCTGACCAGGGATCAAACCCAGGCCCCCTGCATTGGGAGCACAGAGTCTTAACCGCTGGACCACCAGGGGAGTCCCTCATTTTACTTTCTTGATAATGTCATTTGCAGAAAACTTTTTAATTTTAATGAAGGCCAGTTTGCCTCCTTTTCTTCTGTTGATTGTGTTTTTGGCACCATATCTAAGAATTACCAAATCAAAGGTCAAGGTCGTTTATCCCTATGCTTTCTTCTAAGAGTTGATGGTTTTAACACATATTTAGGTCTTTGGTCCATTTTGAATTAATTTTGTTGATGATGTGAGGCAGGCATCCAACTTCGTTCTCTTGTGTGTGGAAATCCAGTTGTCCCAGCACCATCTGTTATTGGACTTGTGTGGTTTTTGTTGTTGTTGTTTTTAATTTTTTTACTTTTTCATTTATTTATTTAGTTTTTTGGCTGTGTCATGTGGCATGTGGGATCTTAGTTCCCCGACCAGGAATCGAACCCGTGCCCTTTGCAGTAGAGGCTTGGAGTCTTAACCACTGGGCCACCAGGGAAGTCCCTGTTAATTGGTCTTGTGATATTTGTCAAATATTAATTGGCCATAGATGAGTAGGTTTATTTCTGATAACCATCTTTGTAGGAAGTTTTGAAATCAGGAAATGAGTCCTCCAACTTTGTTCTTCTGTTTGGATACTCTAACCCCATTCTAGTTTTGTATGACTTTTCCATTTCTGCAGAAAAGGCTTTTATAATTTTGATAGTGACTGCATTGATTCTGTAGATCGCTTTGGGTAGTACTGACACTTCTGCAATGTCAGAGCTTCCTATGTATGAACATGGGATGTTTTCTCATTTACTTAGGTCTTTATTAGCTCTAGTAGCTTTATTGTTGACCCCTTGGGGTTTTCCTTTTTTTCCTTTTTTTATAAATGTTTTTATTTTTGGGTGCGTTGGGTTTTCGTTGCTGCGTGCGGGCTTTCTCTAGTTGTGGCGAGCGGGGGCTACTCTTCATTGTGGTGTGTAGGCTTCTCATTGCACTGGCTTCTCTTGTTGCAGAGCTCAGGCTCTAGGTGCGTAGGCTTCAGTAGTTATGGCACGTGGGCTCAGTAGTTGTGGCTCTCAGGCTCTAGACGCAGGCTCAGTAGTTGTGGCACACAGGCTGAGTTGCACCTTGGCATGTGGGATCTTCCCGGACCAGGGCTCTACCCCGTGTCCCACTGCATTGGCAGGCGGATTCTTAACCACTGTGCCACCAGGGAAGTCCCTGGGTTTTCTTTATATAGAGTCAGTTCATCTCCAGTAATGATAGTTTTACTTCTTCCTTTCCAATTTAGATGCCTTTTATTTCTTTTTCTAACTTGTTCTGGCTAGAACTTTCACTATCATGTTGAATAGAAGTGGCAAAAGTAGGCATCCTTTTCTGGTTCCTGACCTTGGAGGGAAAGATTTGTGTCTTCTCTCCTTTGAGTATGCTGTTAGCTATGGGTTGTGCATATATGGCATTTGTTACGTCGAGATGGTTTTCTATTCCTAGTTTGTTGATTGTCTTTTATCATAAAAGGGTGTTGAAGTTTGTTAAACTTTTTCTTCATCATTTGAGATTATCATGTGGTTTTTACCTTCATTCTATTCATGTGGTAATTACATTGATTATTTTACATTTGCATTACTGGGATAAACCCCACTCGGTTATGGTGTGTAATATTTTTAATATGCTGCTGAATTTGCCTTACTGATATTTTCCTTTAGATTTTTGTATGTATATTTGTAAGAGATATTTGTCTGTAATGTCTGTCTTTGGATTCAGAGCAACGGTGGCCTAATGGAATAGGAGTGGGAGGTGTCCACCGTGTTCTGACCTGGGGAGAGTTTGAGAAGAATCTGTGTTAGCTCCTCTTTGAATGTTTGGCGGAATGTCTCAGTGAAGTCACTTGATCCTGGCTTTACTTTGCTGCAATGCTTTTTTTTTTTTGCATTACGCGGGCCTCTCACTGTTGTGGCCTCTCCCATCGCGGAGCACAGGCTCCAGACGCGCAGGCCCAGCGGCCATGGCTCACGGGCCCAGCCGCTCCGCGGCACGCGGGATCCCCCCAGACCGGGGCACGAAGCCGCATCCCCTGCATCGGCAGGCGGACTCCCAACCACTGCGCCACCAGGGAAGCCCGCTGCAACGCTTTTGATGACTGATTCAGTCTCTTTACTTCTTACAGGTCTGTTGATATTTTCTGTTTCTTCCTGAGTCAGTTTTGGTGTTTTGCATTTTTTTTTTTTTTTAAAAAGTGCAAACCACTCCAGGTATTTATTTATTCATTTAATTTCTTTTTTTACCTTTGGCTGCGTTGGGTCCCCGTTGCGGCGCGCGGGCTTCTTACTGCAGTGGCCTCTCCCATTGCGGAGCACGGGCTCCAGGTGCATGGGCTTCAGTAGCTGTGGCGCAGGGGCCCAGCCGCTCTGTGGCATGTGGGATCCTCCCAGACCAGGGCTTGAACCTGAGCCACCTGCATTTGGCAGGCGGACCCCCAACCACTTCGCCACCAGGGAAGCCCCTGGTTTGCATTTTTTAAGGGATTTCTGTTTCATCTAGGTTATCCAGTTGTTGGTGTATAATTATTCATAGCATTTTCTCACAGTCCTTTCTTAGGGAATATTTGTAGTATTGTCCCTACTTCTGTTTCTCTGTTTTGTTCTTTGCGTCTTTTTTCTTAGTATAACTAAAGTTTGTTGACTTTTTTGATCTCTTCATTGGCCAGCTTTTTGTTTCAGTGATTATATTTTCATACTCGTTATTTCTCTGCACTCTATTATTTCCTTTCTTCTGCTGGCTTGGGTTTAGCTTTCTCTCTTTTTCTGTTTCTTTAAGGTGTAAGTTATGTTATCGATCTTCTTTTCAAAAATAGGTATTTGCAATTATAATTTTTCCTCTGAGCACTGTTTGCACTGCATCCTGTCACTTTTGGTATATTTTGGTTTTGCCTTGACTCATCTGTTAAGTATTGAAAAATTTCCCTTGTGATTTCTTCTTTGACCCATTGGTTAAGAGTGTGTAGTTTTTATATCCCTGTATTTGTAAATTTTCTAGTTTTGTTTTTGTTATTCATTTTTTATTTCATTCTGTTATGATTGGAAAAGATACTCTGCGATTTCAATCTTTATACATTTATTGGGACTTTTCCTGGAGAATGTTTCATGTGCACTTGGGGAGAACATAGCGGCTTGTAGTGTTATTCAGATCCTGTACGTAAGTGCCAAAATCCCGTGTGGCTGGTCTGTCCATTATTGAAATGGGTGTATGTATTGAGTTCTACAGCTGTTACAGTAGAATTGCCTGTTTTTCCCTTCACTTCTGTCAATGTTTACTTAATATATTTTGGGTCTCTGATATTTGGTGAAAAAGTTTATAGTTGTTATATCTTCTTGATGAATTTACCCTTTTTCCAGTATGGTTTTGTTTTGTTTCTTGTATTAGTTTTTTGACTTAAAGTTTATTTTGTTTGATGTTAAAATTTTTTTAGAAATTTGTGGTGTATTGTGGGGATTCTTGTGGTTTATCCATTCTAGGGTTCTTTCAGCTTCTTCTCCCTGAAATTAGTCTTTTGCCTAATTTGCAGTGTTTTCAGACTTTCGAGCACTCGTTCAGCCCTGCCCTCTTCTCCTCTCCCTCCGGGACTCTAATAATTAGTTATTATATTACTGTAGTTACAGTCCTGCAGGTCCCTGAGGCTCTATTCTTCTTTATTTTTACCTCCAAGGCTGTGTTATTTCTGATATTCAGACTGGATAGTTTCTCTTTTCCCCTTCCGTGGTCTTGTCCTCTGTCTTTTCCATTCTGCTCTTGGTCCCATCCATTGGGATTTTTGGTGGTTGTTATTTATTTTACTAATACTTAATTTTGTTTAGAACAGTTTCAGTATTACAGAAACATTGATTAGATAATACAGAGTTCTCATGGGATAGCCCCTCCCCGCACCGTTTCCCTCTGTATTGACACCTTAAATTGGTATGATAATTTGTTACAATTAGTGAGCTCATATTGAAATATTATTAGTATGTAAAGTCCATAGTTTACGAAAAAATTAAGAAAATCTGAATAATGTTCATTTCCTGTTCCAGGATCCCATCCAGGATGCCACGTCACATTCAGCAGTTGTGTCACCTTAGGCTCCTCTTGGCTGTGACATTTTCTCAGACTTTGACGAGCTTGACAGTTTTTAGGAGTCAAGTGTATTGCAAGAGGCCCCTCTGCTTTCATCTGTAGGCAGACCGGGCTCTGGGTTTAGGAGGGAGATGACAGAGGTGTTGGCCTTTTGCACTTTAGCAGTTTTCATCACATAACAAGGGTACATGTCTCAACATGACTTATGACTGTTGGTGTTGATGTAGATCACCTCGCTCAAGTGGTGTCAGGATTCTCCACCGGAAAGCCCCCGCCGCCCCCCCCCTTCCTTGTTTAATGTTTGGAAGAAAGTCACTCTCCTTTAAGGTGGAGTATATAGTTACTTGGAATTTTTCTGCATAGGACTTTTGCCCCTGTTTTCAGTCATGCAGTTTCCATTTGGACCTTCTATTTCTTTGATGAGAATTTCTGTTTTTTAATTGTTGTGTTTTTTTTCCCTTGTTGAAGCATTTTTATCATGGCTGCTTTAAAACCTTTGGCTCATAATCCTAGGTATCTGTGCTTTCAGTGTGAGCATCTTTTGACTGTCTCCTTCTGTGGCTCTGGCTCTCTCCCCTCTGGGCTCCAGGAGGGCCTGCTACTGCGCTCCCTGCAGCCCCACTGGCACCAGGATGATTCTCCTCCAGAGGATACAGAAAGTATTCTTCATAATATCAGTAAATAAAGCTTATTTCAAAGTAGTGTTTCATCTTTTTTTTAGTGGTCATAGTTTTTATATTTCTCATACTATATGTTCATAATTTTAAGTAAATAAGAGGGAATCTGTGTGTATGTTGTTACTGATAAAGGGACATAATCAGACATGTTTGGAGAGCACTGCAGTGATGCTCTAGTGAATGTCTTCTTTTTCTAAAGCCTGGGAACTAAAACTGTACAGTGATTTTTTTTGGTCCCTGCTCTCGCATTCTTCCACCCCCAACCTTTTGTCTCTAACATCTAAGTTGTCCACTCTTACTGTTTATCCCTGTCCCTGTAGCCCAGTTAGTGTCTGGAGTATACAGATACAGGTGATTAATCATCTAGATCCCGGCAGTGGGGACTGTCTAGTGCTTAACACTTGTCTTTCAGTAGTTTCCATTTTCTTAAAAAAAAATTTTATTTAAAAATTTTTAAAATTTTTATTGAAATATAGTTGATTTACAGTGTTGTGTTAGTTTCACGTGTACAGCAAAGTAACTTGGTTATACGTACACATAAATCTATATATTCTTATATTCTCTTCCACTGTAGATTATTACAAGCTGTTGAGTGTAGTTCCCTGTGCTGTACAGTGGGTCTTTGTTGGTTATCTACTTTACATATAGTGGTGTGTGCATATTTTATTTTTTTTATTTTTTATTTTTTTGCGGTACGCGGGCCTCTCGCTGTTGTGGCCTCTCCTGCTGCGGAGCACAGGCTCCGGACGCGCAGGCTCAGCGGCCATGGCTCATGGGCCCAGCTGCTCTGCGGCATGTGGGATCTTCCCGGACCGGGGCACGAACTCGTGTCTCCTGCATCAGCAGGCGGACTCTCAACCACTGCGCCACCAGGGAAGCCCGGTGTGTGCATATTTTAATCTCAAGCTTCTAATTTATCCCTGCCCCCCTCCCCCCATTTTCCCCTTTGGTAACCATGAGTTTGTTCTATGTCTGTGAGTCTATTTCTGTTTTGTAAATAAGTTCATTTGTATCATTTTTTTTTTTAGATTCCACATATAAGGGATATCATATGATATTTGTCTTTCTGTCTGACTTCACTTAGTATGATAATCTCTATCTAGGTCCATCCATGTTGCTGCAAATGGCATTATTCCATTCTTTTTATGGCTGAGTAATATTCCATTGTATATATACCACATTTTCTTTATCCATTCTTCTGTCAGTGGACATTCAGGTTACTTCCATGTCTTGGCTATTGTAAATAGTGCATCAGTGAACATTGTAAAATTCCAAAAAAAAAACCAAATTATGGTTTCCTCCAGATAGATGCCCAGGAGTGGGATTGCTGGGTCGTATGGTAGTTCTATTTTTAGTTTTCTAAGGAACCTCCACACTGTTCTCCATAATGGCCGCACCAAATACATTCCCACCCACAGTGTAGAAAGGTTCCCTTTTCTCCACACCCTCTCTAGCATTTACTGTTTGTAGGTTTCTTGGTGATGGCCATGCTGACTGGCCAGAGGTGACACCTCATTGTAGTTTAGATTTGCATTTCTCTAATGATTAGTGATGTTGAGCATCTTTTCATGTGCCTCTTAGCCATCTATATGTCTTCTTTCAACAAATATCTATTTAGATCTTCTGCCCATTTTTGACTTTTTTTTTTCATATTGATCTGCATGAGCTGTTTGTATATTTTGGAGATTAATCCTTTGTCGGTTGCATCATTTCCAAATATTTTCTCCCATTCTGTAGGTTGTCTTTTTGTGTTGTTTATGGTTTCCATTGCTGTGCAAAAGCTTTTAAGTTTAATTCAATCCCATTTGTTTATTTTATTTTATTATTTTTTGTGCGGTACACGGGCCTCTCACTGTTGTGGCCTCTCTCATTGTGGAGCACAGGCTCTGGACGCGCAGGCTCAGCGGCCATGGCTCACAAGCCCAGCCGCTCCGCGGCATGTGGGATCCTCCCGGACCGGGGCACGAACCTGTGTCCCCTGCATCGGCAGGTGGACTCTCAACCACTGCGCCTCCAGGGAAGCTCCTATTTTTGTTTTTATTTCCATTACTCTAGGAGACTATTTCCCATTTTCTTGCATAGTATTTTGATTTTTAAGGAAAACAGGATGCTTTCTGCAAAGAGTAAGGATATAAATTTCTATGTGCTGGAAGCTGTTATATGTGCTTTAAAAAGAGTTTCCAAAACAACCCATTTGCAGATGATGAAAACTGTAACTGTGTAATTTCCAAATCAGTTTTCTTTTGTTTTTGTTTGTTTGTTTGCTTTGGCTGCACTGCAAGGCTTGTGGGATCTTAGTTCCCTGATCAGGGATTGAATCCAGGGCCACGTCAGTGAAAGCTCCGAGTGCTAACCACTGGACTGCCAGGGAACTGCCGAGATACTGTTTTATGTATTATTAATAGATTTTACTGAATACATTTAGAATACCTTGTCATCTAAGAGAAATATGTGATTTTTTTTTGCAAGGTCTACTTAGAGGTGAGTCAAATCTAAGGGTCTGTTTTTAATTCTTTATTTATCTAGTTACTATTATTTTTCTATAGGATAATTATAAAGTTATGATATATAATATTCTGTAAGCTGGTCAGTGGCACTGTAGGACAAATAGGCATTTTTAAAAGTTGGAACGAGGTTGTAAGTCACAAAACAGGTAATTAAGACTCAACTTTTACAGATTGCTTGTTGACCTTTCGATCTAGCAGCCTTTCTTTATATCTTTTTATAAAGCCTTTTAAAATCTTTTTTTAGGTAGGTAGCCATCCAAGCTTTCTGAAGGAGGTTCGTGATCACATGCAGGACTCTTTCTTAATGCAGCCTGAGGTAAGCAGGAGTGTGGCTGGGGTTAAGGCCTCGACATGACATGCTCTGCTACTGCCTTTATTGTGTGTCTGAAAAATCGTGTACATTTTGAAGTGTATTAACATTTATGAACTTTAAATATGTCAGATGATGATTATTTTCTTACTTTATCTCAAGACCGACGAACTTTCTCATTTCACTAAATTTTACATGTGTTTTCTTGTGTGCACTCATTTGCTTTTAGGTATTTATGTTATTAAAAATTATTTTAAGGGACTTCCCAGGTGGCGCAGTGGTTGGGAGTCTGCCTGCCGATGCAAGGGACACAGGTTCGCGCCCCGGTCTGGGAGGATCCCAGATGCCGCAGAGTGGCTGGGCCCGTGAGTCATGGCTGCTGAGCCTACCGCAAAAAAAAAAAAAAATTATTTTAAGATATAGATTTTTTTTTTTTTTGCGGTGCGCAGGCCTCTCACCGTTGTGGCCTCTCCCGTTGCAGAGCACAGGCTCCGGACGCGCAGGCTCAGCGGCTATAGCTCACGGGCCCAGCTGCTCCGCAGCATGTGGGATCTTCCCGGACCGGGGCGCGAACCCGTGTACCCTGCATTGGCAGGCGGACTCCCAACAATTGCGCCACCAGGGAAGCCCTAAGATATAGATTTTTAATGCACAGTCCTTGACCTCAGTGGGCATTTAAAAAAAAAATAGATTTATTTGTTTATTTATTTACTTCTAGCTGTGTTGGGTCTTTGTTGCTATGCACGGGCTTTCTCTAGTTTTGGCGAAGGGGGGCTACTCTTTGTTGTGGTGCACGGGCTTCTCATTGTGGTGGCTTCTGTTCGTTGCAGAGTGTGGGCTCTAGGGTGTGCGGGTTTCAGTAGTTGTGGCACGCGGGCTCAGTAGTTATGGCTCGTGGGCTCTAGAGCACAGGCTCAGTAGTTGTGGCGCACAGGCTTAGTTGCTCTGCAGCATGTGGAATCTTCCCGGACCAGGGCTCGAACCCGTGTACCCTGCATTGGCAGGTGATTCTTAACCACTGTTCCACTAGGGAAGCCCCCAGTGGGCATTTAAATATAGGATATAAGAGTCCTTCTCTTGTGCCTACCTGAAAGAGAGGGGGAAGATCCTTTCTTTCAAAAAATGTTTCCAAATCTATGTCCCCATTAAGCCATATGAATAAATTAGGACTTGAATAATAAATGTATACAATTAAGAATAATTATAATTGTAGTACAGTGATCAAAATAAGGAATTTTATATTGATATAATACCACTGATTAACCTATGGACCTTATTCAAATTTTGTTCATTAATGTCTGTTATAGTAAATTGAGGAAAAAAAATTGTATAGCATCCAGTCCAGGATCATAAGCCATTATTTAAAAACAAGTTTTTTTCAGTTTCTCCCTCTGTTCTTCTGAGACCCTAATTCCAGGTGTATTAGAGTTCCTGCTCCTGTCCCATGGTCACGGTGGCTCTATTATTTATTGAGGTTTTTAAAGTCTTGTTTTCCTTCTGGCTTCATTTTAGAGACCTTGTAATGTGTCTTTAGTTTTACTAATCTTTTCTAATCAACTGTTAGTTCCATGTGGTGTATTTTTTTGTCTTGGACTTTGTCATCTCTAGAGGTTCCATCTGGGTCTTTTTTATGTCCTCTATTCCTGGCCTCATTGTGTTCATATTTTTCCTCCATGAGTATATCAGCGTATTTATCATAGTAGCTCTTTTAACATCTTTGCCTACTATTTTCCTGTCTGTCCTTTCTATATAAAATGTCTATATAATGAGTTATACGGTTGACTGAGAGTCAACTTGAGTGAATAAAAGAAGTGTAAGGTTTACTTGAATTTATCTCTTAATCTTCACTTAGTATAAAAATTAGTATAATAGCATGTCATTGTTGAAGTTTTATCACTATCCCCCTCTCCACAGGGTTCTTCACTATTTTTATGCTTTGGACTCCCTTGGTAACATGCTTAGATGGTTTCTCAGCATGCTGTTAAATGCATAAAATATCTATGATTACAACTAGAACCAATTATTCCAAATAGAGTTATCAAAATATTTAAAAATTTTTGAAATGTGATATATATATATACTGTATTAATGCATTAAGTAATAAGGTATAGTGGTTATTAACTATAATGTTTTTTATTTATTTATTTATATAATGGTTTTTGAAGTAATGTTGGACATCAATGATATATTGAGCCACCTGCCAGTATAAGATAAAAAGTTGGGGATTTTTGTTTTAGCGGGTTCTGCTAAAACTAATGTGGTTTATTACCTCTAATCAGAATGAAAAGAAAGCTACGTTTCCGTTAGATGTTAATGAATATAAAGATAATAATTTTTCCATGTGATGTCATGGACCTAAGTTAGTTTTCAGTTGTATCTGGATGTGGCCAGGAAGTCAGTTTTGTGCAGCCACACTTGTGCCCATTTCCTAGATTAGATTTGCAGTAACAAGTCCATCAAGGCTTTGTCTCTTGAGCACCTACCCTTGCCGTCCACTTGCTTGGTTAAAAATGTAGTAAATGAGATGTTTTACTTACATCTAAAAGGAAAAATTAGGGAGAAGTTTTAGAATCTTGTGATGGTTAACTTTGATATTCATGTGGAGCTGGTTAACATGAAAATGTAAGGCACCTTTTTTCAATGACTAGACTGAAAATGAGCCCATTTGCTGCAAACTCCCCATTATTTTTTCGTTTTACCTCACCAGTGTTGTTTCTATCACATCTACCTCATACTTTTTTTTTTTTTACTGAATTTATAATTTATTTCTTCCCGTGCCTGAATGGGGAATATAATAATTGTGAATTTGTTCCACTTAATTTTGTTCCTTAAATCACTCAGTGCATATTTATAGGGTGCATGAAATTTAAATATGATTACGTTGTTTACATAGGAAGCAGAGAAAACGTGGCATGACAGCATATATCTTTTTTGCTAATACTCTCCCGTTAGATGGGCCTTTTTGTTGTTGAAGTAGTGGCAACTGTGAAAGTGGCTGTTAACGTGTTTTCAGTGTTAATGATTCTGTTTTTCTTAGTTTCACACAAAACTATTTCTCATTGGGGACCGGTTGCTTAGCCTCTTGCTTACTTGACCCAGATCAACTGGTCTACTTTTTATGGGTACGTCTTAAAACTTACTAATTACTTAACCATTCTGGCAGTAAAATCATTGTCAAGTTGAAGGATATTTCTAATAAGTTAAAAAATCTAGTGCAAGATTAGAATGGATGATTGGACCTCATTTATATCTGTAAAAGAATTCTTCATAGATGCTGCTCTGTGGAGGTCTCACATCCACCTGCTGGGAGCTGCTTTATTTTTCTCTCTGTAACTCTGATACAATGGCAGGTGTCCTGGTATTTTTAGTGTTCCTCATTTGTACTGTGGTGCCAGATTCTAAACATTCTTTTATTTTTCTTTGTTTTATTGATGTGTTTTCCTTGATACCTCTTCCTATATAAATAAAATTTAAATTATTATATTAGGCCCCAGGAAAACATGTTGTCCTTCCAAACAAAACAACAGCCTTCTCCTCTACTGTCCTGAACATTGGGAGAGTCATAATCAGACTTAATAGGTTTGCAGTTATTCTTATTTTTTCCGTGTTAGTATCCTTTTGCTATTGATAAGTTTTTCTTTTTGGTTTTTCTTCTCTTTTCTTTTTTTCTGAGCGTATCAGAGCTTGAAGAATGAGTTGGTTTCCACTTTGAAAAGTAAAACTTACGGCTTCCTTTGGGTGATGTTTAAGTAAATAAGGAACCACTAGGAATAGAACACGCATTCCTGGCATGGAAACAGCTGTGTTTTCTCATGACTTTTATATTAATTGTATGCTGAGAAGGTTTTTTCTTTTTTCTTTTTTTGGTGTTGATGTTGTTTTTGGCTAATGTTTTTACCTTCAATTTCTTATTTTATTTTCTCAAATCCTGTGACATTTGTGAAATTTATCCATGCAGTTTACTCATTTTTTTGTTATTTTTGGCCTGATTGTCGTCTTCCCTGACATCTATTATTCATCCATCCATGGAACGTTGAGCACTTCTTATGTCATCATATTGTACTAGGTGGTGTTGGGTGCGAAGATGCGTGAAGTAATCTAAACATCATGTGGAAAGACGGATGCTCAAGTCCCTTCTATAAAATGACCTTGCGTCTACGAATGCGGAGGACTGACTGTACGATTACTTTGCATCGTGACATGTGATATTTGATTTAACTGATTATGACAGTTCTGTTACAGTTCAGGAAAAAAATCAAATACAAGTTGCACTTAAAGGCTTGCTTTTACTTTTGTTTGATTTCTAATTGTGACTATCAAGTTAATTTTTAAATGCAAACACACCAGTTCCTCTGAATTGTATTTTTGTAAGACTGTCTATATTTCAGTGATACTGCTTTTGTCTAGTAATTTCCAAGCTGCACCTCCTTTGGCCTTTCCTCCTTTGGTTTTACCTCATTCTCTGAATTACATCAGGGTTGGCAATATTCACCTTTGATACGATTGACTTTATTATTACCTATTGACTAATTATTAACTTTAATAACCAAACATTGAATGAAAATTTTTTAAATTAAAAAAATGTTAAAGTTTTTAATATTTTATTTTGGTTGAACGAGGTTTTAAATGTAGTAGAAAGGTGTTAAATCAGTTTTAAGAGAAGTGTCAGAGTGCTTGGGACAATAGCAGCTCAGCTCTGAAGGAGGGTAGTTGTTTGATGATTAGGACTTATATTTTGTAGGTTCATTTAATTTCTTCTGTTAGCATGACAAGGAGGTGTGTCATCACTGTGAACAGAAAACACCGTGCCTTTCTTACATCTTCAGTTTCTACTTATATGTAAGGATTCTATTTAATTAATAGGGCAAACCACTGTTTTTGAAGGAGACTTAGCTTAGATCATGGTTTTGTTTGACCCTAATATAGCTGCATTGCAGTTAACACTTTGCATCAGATGAAGACTTCTGACCCACTAAGCCTGATTAGAGATGAACAGAATTGTTTTGCAGAGAGAAAAAGTATAATGAAAAGTACAATATTTTGTTCTAGTTAAATTTTTAATTTTCTTTTTATGTTTCAAATTTTAGAAATATGGAAAACTGACCACTTGTACTGGCTGCCGAACACAGTGCAGGTTTTTTGATATGACTCAGTGTATAGGTCCTAATGGGTATATGGAGCCTTATTGTTCAACTGCTTGCATGAACAGTCACAAGACAAAATATGCAAAATCACAAAGTAAGTCTCAGGTATTTGGAAAGCTAAAAAACTTCAGTAACATTAATAATTTGTTAACTACTCTTTCTCCTCTGACTTTCATTTTATGCTCACTTTTAACTGCATAATGGGTTTATTTTTATTACCACACTAAACTTTCTTAGTGCAAACTTTAATGGTTTTGATCATTTAATTTTTAAATTATTGGTGAAGTTCTGTCCATGTCTGTGTTCCTAACTAAAATTGTTTTTCCATCCAAACATTATCTAAAACTGAGATCGTTTCACGTATCTGTGTATGTTTTAAGAGATAGTATCAGAGTCTTCTTTTATGACAGTATTTTTTTAAGGTGCAAATAATCTCAGAAATTAATAAAATAATATTTACATAAAGTTTCATTAAACTATTCTCAGAGGTCAATTAAGATTTTTTTTTAAAAAAACTTTGATTATTTTATAAAAAATCAGATATGTACTTTTTCTCTCCTAGGTTTGGGAATTATTTGCCATTTTTGTAAGCGAAACTCTTTACCTCAGTATCAAGCCACAATGCCTGATGGAAAACTGTATAACTTCTGCAATTCCAATTGTGTGGCTAAATTCCAGGTTTGTTATTTACTTTGCCTAATGCTTCCAATAAAATACACAAAGAAAATTAGCGGTGTAATATACTTCATCTTTATTCAATGTGCTGATTTTTACATATTTTGTTGAGGGTCAAATTGGAGGGTGGAGATTCTGGAGTCAGAGCAGAGGTAGCTTCACCAGCCCTCTACTTAGCACAGATGCTCGAAATTGACTTCTTAATTGTTATTTATGATACAGACTTGGAAGGAAAGTAAATTTTAGCTATCAGCCTTTAAAACAAAAGGGTAAGTGGTCTAGCCAGCAAAATCGAGTTGATTCAGAGTAGCCGAGGAGGCGGCACCACAGGCAAGTCTGGAGACTGAAGGGCGAGATTTGAGCCCGGGGTAGCTGGAGGAGGGCCAGCGTCCCAGGTGGGGCTGCTCATCGCTGGGTTGCTGCTGGGTTGCTGGGCAAGCAGGCAGCTCTCCTCCTGCTGGTCTGAAGTTAGCTGCCCAGCTTCCTGGCCCCATGTTGAATGAGGTTTTTCTTGATTCATTTTCACATAGTGTCATTGAGCTCAGTGCCTGCCGTGCAGTTGTTTCTTAGCAGATGGTTTGAGTAGCATCTGACTTTTACGGGTTCTGTTTTATGTTAAGTGGATGGAGGATGTAGGTACACTTATCCTGGAGGTGACAAGCGTGCACATTTTCTTCATGTATTAGAAACTTGCTGTGGGACTGGAGATTGGACTTGTCCTGGTCGGCCTTCGTTTCATTCAAGATCAGCTTCGGGGAGACATTTTCCGTTTCGGTCAGTGTAAAGAAGAGCTCTCTGACATAGTTGTCAGAGCTGGAGTATGGATAGTCTCAGGACAGGACTGCTGTATGTGTTCAGATGTAAGCTGGTTGACCAGTGAGGTGGAGTAGTTGGGGATTCAGCATGAGTTAAGTGGTTTACCTGATATGTATGAAATTTCAGGGTAGATTGAGTTCATTCATCCAACAGTTGTACTGTGTTGCAGGCACTGTGCTCTAGTTAATTGATTTAAATTGAAAATGCGGTCTCTTAACTACCTTAAATTGAGGTAGTTTGAATTCAGCCAGGGGAATGTTGTTTTTGTTAATAGTTATACCTTGCCTGAGCTTAGGTAATTAACCACATTCAAGATTAAACTTTTCTTTTGGAAGTTGGGATGTGGCCACTGATACGTCCTGAGAGTGGTAAACATTGCTTTCGACTTGTTGGTTCTTCTCAAAATAGAAATTAAGGACTAAGGATTAATTATGGGAGAGGAGGACAGTGTCTTTGCTGTTTGTCAGATTTTTAACTTTCTTCCGTTTTGATGTTGGGTAAACTGAAATGTTAATTGAAAATGTTTTAACTACTTTTTTCATTTAATTGAAACTTGTATTGCCCATCATTTGATAAGAACATTTGTGTATGTACATTGTATATTTTAAAGAAACAATTTAGACTCTTACTTCGGAGGAATGCATCCAAGATAAGCCTGTAGGGCAGCCTCATCACTCTGTGGCTGCACGAAAGTGCAAAGTTGACAAATAGAAAAGCAGCATTTTTTCTTTATCTTAAAGCAAACCGTAGATCTTGAAGTTTTATGTCTTCCTTAGATGTTTTTCCATTTCATAGTAAGATAATAGGATAACATTTCATTTGTTTTGAAAGGATAATTAACTTTAACGGACTTCAGTTTTTTGGAAACACTAAGGGTATTGTTGCTGGGTTTTATTTTTTTAAATAATTCATTCACCTGGTAGTTACAGTCTTAAATATGCGTGTTTTCTTTCTTTTCACAAATTTTCACTGTGTTGTATGATGTTTATCGAAGTTTTAAAATGATAAAGGTTTTTTTCTCCCTCCATTGCTGCCTTGAAAAATTTTGTACTATTTCATACATTCAACAGCCTATATGTAATATGGATTAGAGAGTGAGAATTAAATATCAGCATACTCACCACTCAGGTTAGAACAGATTCCCCGCACGCGCCCCCACCCCGCCCCCCGCCCCCCGCCGGGCACGCTGCCTGGCTCCCCGACCAGGGACCGAACCCAGGCCATCAGCAGTGAAGGCGAGTCCTGATCACTGGACCACCAGGGAAGTCCCAGAACAAAACTCTTAAAGCCCACGTATGCTTATATCTTTTTCTACTCTGTAAATCGTTTTAACTCTTAAAAATGTAATAAAACTAAAATAAATTTCTGGCATCAATACCGTCTGTAAAGCTTACCCCCCCAACTTTGTTTAAAAACAAGTATAAAAAGTATAAAAAGGCTATTTTCACGGATGGACTTGGAATGAAAATGATGGCAATAATGCAGCAAATCATTAGTAAAGTGGCTACTAGAGGCGGAACTAGGAGCTAGGTTCTTTTGTGTTTACTTACGAGTTCAGAACTTGGTGAACTGACCTCACTATTTGCTTGTATTTTCTTAAAGAAGAAATCATAATTGAACTTTATGATTTTTTTTCCTTTTCCGTATTATTTTAAATAAATAGTAGTAATCATGTGGTAGAAAATGAACTTCAATTTCATAAAACGAACTTAGCATACTAGTATTTTTAAAGACAAAATTCAGAAATGTAGTTTTATACGTTGAGGAAATAAGTATTTAAGAAAGATAAGTACTATTTTCCTGGACGTCGTTGATATTTGATGGTCGTCACAAAAAAAACCTTCTAAAATCCACCTCAGACTCGGTGTGTTTTGTGCTTTGTTTTAGGCTCTCAGCATGCAGTCATCTCCCAACGGCCAGTTTGTAGCTCCAAGTGATATTCAGTTGAAGTGCAACTATTGCAAAAATTCCTTTTGTTCAAAGCCAGAAATCCTGGAATGGGAGGCAAGTCCTATTTTGTTAATGTATGTTGTCTAGTGCTAAAATGAAAGTCTGGTATAGTAACTATGACATTTCCATTTGAGAACCTATTTCTTAGTTTTTCCGATTTTGTGATGATTGGATTATTTGCTTTTTTTATGTGGGAGTAGCACCAAGAAAGGATCTGGTTTTTTTTAGGTCAAACAGAAAATTATTGAAGTCATATCCACAATATATTATGTTCATAGTAGTGCACAGAACGTCATTTTAGCCACATACCTGGGGTGTCTTTTGTTTGTGCAGTGTTGTTCCCATCTCCTTCCCCACCCCCCACCTTTATAAGTATTGTCTGTTAACTGTAGTATCTTACATTGCCTTATGTTTACCATGTTGTCATTTAAAGTTTTATAATTGTGTTTTAATAAAGGAATCCTAATATAAATTTTATTCTCCCTTTCTCATCACTCTTTCCTTCACCAGTTTATTAATTTACTTTGCCACGTCTTTTTGCCATAGCAGAAACTCTGAGCATTAATGTTTGGTTCAGTAAGCGGGCAGTAATGAATGGGTGGATGGATGGGGGTGGGAGGAGGACGGGGCAGGGTGGCCCTGGCTGGATGCTGCTGCTCGAGCAGTGTTCACCTTCGGCTGTTCTTTCTTTCCATGTTTTCAAGGGCATGGAGTGTGTAATAAATGGTGTGCAAGATGTAGTGCTAACAACAGCTGCCCTTGAGCCAAACTTAATAGTGGCTCTTGGCAAATCCCTCAGTATCTGAGTCTTAGGCAGAAGGTGATCCCCAGAACTGGACTACATGATTTCTAGAGTACTTCGGAAATCTGAAATTTTATTATTTAGTCCCTAGAAAATTTTTTAGTTTTGTAATTGTGTTTGGTGCTGTCTCAAGAGCATTTAAACCAGTCATTCTTTGAGACTGTTGTCAGCACCCAGTGATGAGTTTTAGAGACTGTTACCGTCTTTAAATCACAGCAGGAAGGATGTTGAAGGCCCTGAAAAAAACAGAAACAAAGTTAAATCATTTACCTACTTAATGTTATAATCCTTAGCGATACATTTCCTATAGGCCACAGACATCCAGTTTAACTAATTCACTGCTGCATTTAGACATAGCTCCACAAAATTCAATACCATTAACTACTCTAAAATTACTCAGTGAAAGAATAAAAGTATAAGTATCACTAAGACAAGATGGCAGTCTGGTGTTGCTAACAGAACTGGAGAAATGGGAAAAGAAAAGCTGCCGCCCTTTCCTGGTCGGCTGGATATTTGAGAAGTAGCTCTGGCTCTTGTGGATTTGGGGCCAGGAGAAATAACTAAATAATTACTAAACTTGCTCTATTCAAGGGAACCAACTCAGTCTCACACTTGGCCGCACACTGTGTGATGACCCCCAGTGGAATACTTTACCCATAGTAGGTCTGTCACTATTAAGCTGTGGTAGGAATGCGATCGAGTCTGCTTGACTGTACTCAACAAAGAATATTTCTTTTTTTTTTTTAAGAATATTTCTTTTTGAGTGAAAATGGTATGATTGTTATAGTTCTTATCTTTTTGTAGCTTATCCATGTTGTATCTTCCATTGTTTTCTTCCCATTTCTCCAGTTCTGTTAGCAACACCAGACTGCCATCTTGTCTTAGTGATACTTATACTTTTCTTCTTTCACTGAGTAATTTTAAGGTAGTTAATGGTATTGAATTTTGTGGAGCTGTGTCTAAATGCAGCAGTGAATTAGTTAAACTGGGTGTCTGTGGCCTATAGGAAATGTGTCACTAGGGATTATAACATTAAGTAGGTAAATGATTTAACTTTGTTTCTGTAAAAGTGGCTTGTGTATTTCTCACCCTTGTTCTTGAGGTGGATGTCATATACTTACCAAGGTTCCCATTGTGCATGTAGAACAAAGTGCATCAGTTCTGCAGCAAAACTTGTTCAGATGACTATAAGAAGCTGCACTGCATAGTTACGTATTGTGAATACTGCCAAGAGGAGAAGACTCTTCATGAAACAGTGAATTTCTCTGGAGTTAAGAGACCTTTCTGTAGTGAAGGCAAGTGCATATACAGTGTTGTTCATAACTTTCTTTAATATTTAATGTTAATTTTTTGCCAAAATATGTAACTACATATGTTCAGAGTAGTGGTACAGTTTTAGTATAGCTGAAAAAAAAATTGAGTTAGCTTTTCTACTGTTACTTTATATATATTTATAGACCTCTGGGCCCCAGGGTGTTTTATCTCTAAGAATTTGGTAACATGTTTTTCCATTACAAGGAAGTTTTGAGAATAAACTAAAAGCATTATCATACCACGTTATTTCTAAACAGACAGATTGTGATCTGAAAGTTGATTTTCCAAGTGGATTAGAATTATTTTCCATTGGCTTAATTCCCTGCCTGTTTACTGCCTAGTCTACAAAGGTATTCAATATACCAGAAGGAACATCACACGAGGCATTACTACAGGCAGAAAAGACTTTTAGGTTTTCAATTTGGGATGCCAGGGAGACACTGGCTTTTGTAATAGTACATTCAGGAATTCTCTTTCCTCTCACTTATACTTTTTGCTGCTTTGGTGCCAGGCGGCAGATTAGAAAAATGAAGTTTGTTTCTCATTCTGGTTCTCCAGAGATAGGAGCCAGGATTGTAGCTAAGGGTTTTGGGCTTTTTCTATTTTTACTTTTCCCCAAATGTCCTATTCTGCTCTGCGGCTCTCACTGTCTGTTCTTTCTTTGGCCCCAGGCACTGGACTCCCAGCTTTCCTACCTGCTGTCCTCTTCAATTATTTTCCAGTTTTTTTTTTTTCCCCTTCTTCCTGGATCCACTTTTTCTATCGATTTCTACCGCTAGCTAGAGGCAAGAAAAAGGTTGGAAAATCCTAAAAGCAGTAGGGAATGGCAGCGATATCAAAAGATTATTAGTCCATTCAACAAGTGCCTC
Source organism: Tursiops truncatus (assembly GCF_011762595.2). Lineage (NCBI taxonomy): Eukaryota > Metazoa > Chordata > Mammalia > Artiodactyla > Delphinidae > Tursiops > Tursiops truncatus. The sequence continues at coordinate 765,761 of NC_047051.1, forward strand.
CGTTTCTACATTAAGCATTTCACACTTGAGGTCATGTCTGCAAGAGGGTACTGCTGTATCACAGCAGGCATTCCTATTCATGTAGGCTCAGTCCCCCAGATGAAAAGTAACCACGTTTACTGTTAAGATTGCAGCTATAATGAAAAGTGACATAATGTTGCATTAAAGACATTGATTCTGGATTTAATTTAGCTCTTTTACCTGAACTTTCGTGCCGCGATTCACAAAGCAGAGTGCCTTAGTGCTGAGGGCTAGCGCACATAGCATTTGGATTATGTGGGTCTTACTAAAGTGAAAGACAAGTTGCAACAAAAAGATAGTTGACATTAAAGAACATCATTTTCAGTTGGAAGGACTTTCTGGGCAATAAAAGGTTAAAAAGGACGTCTATTTTTTTCCTGTTTAATAATATATTTTGTGCTTTCTCTAACTGCACCTAGTTCTCTGCTGGAACCTGTCAGAAATAACAAAACATGTAATACCTGGTACTACCATCAAAACCTAGTTAGAAAGATAAAGCTAATAAAGGTAAAATATTAAACATGTTTTAAGATATAGTTCAGAGTAACAGAAAAGAAGCCATAAGGACAGTTCATAAGTAATTGCCAAGTAAATTACATAGGAAACAGTTGCAGTCCCTATTAAAGGATGGGTAGTATTTTGGTAGATACAAAAGTGGAAGCAACACCAGAGTGGAAGGTCATTCTTAAGTGCACAGCATGAGTAGACATATGAAGATTATTTAATACTTTATAGAGATGTCATAGGGAATAAATAAAATTTAAATGTAAGGACCGTTAAAATAATGCATTTATATAGTTGGTAAAGGAAGTGTTTTGATTAAAGAATAGAATAACAACATGCTGTTTTTGGACAAGTCATTAAACCAGTTTTACTTCCCTGAAGGTCCTTTAGGGTGACAGAGATGGGTAAGGCTAGAGAATTGAGCTAAAATGACTGCTTAGCTGAATGTATCTTTAAGTTTGCTCATTGCCTCTCAACAGTCTCCACTTTTCATTTCTCTAAAATGCCCATTTGTGGTGTGTTTATGATACTTAAGCAGGATTATATTGGATTATATTTACACAGAGCAGGTACAACAGTTTTGAAGTGTTACTAGACTTGAAAGTCTTAGAACATGAACTATTTGAACCCACACCATATCTAATATAATATCCCATGTTCTGTTTCAGTTCTCACAGGCTGGTGTTGATCACAGTAGATTTCACAGTTTTGATCAGGAGAGAAAGAGGACTGTATATGTGAATTTATAAACACTTTCTAAAGCCAGTGCTCTGTTTGACCTGTAAACTCTTTCTTACCTCAGAAATGAGTTTTTGTTTTAATAATGAAGCCTTATATTTCTCAGGCTGCAAACTGTTGTACAAACAGGATTTTGCAAGGCGTTTAGGATTGAGGTGTGTGACTTGCAACTACTGCTCTCAGCTGTGTAAGAAGGGTGCGACGAAGGAGCTGGACGGCGTGGTGAGGGACTTCTGCAGCGAGGACTGCTGCCGGCGGTTCCAGGACTGGTACTACAAGGCAAGTACCGCCGGCCCCGTGGGCCCGCAAACTGGGATGTATCTGTATTTTCAGCAGTGTAGTTCAACAAAATGGATTATTTATCTAAAATTTATCTTACTGAATAGAAATGTTTTTGATGAGTACTTCATCAATTATGAACATTGGCAGGTAATTGTTTTAGATACTTAGGATGTGTTTTTGTTTATTTTTTTCCCCTAAGTCCATAGTTTATAACAGGGTTCAATCTTTTTTTTCTTTTACACATCAATTATTTATTTATTTATCTATTTGGCTGCGTTGGGTCATTGTTGCTGTACGTGGGCTTTCTCTATTTGCAGCGAGCAGGGGCTACTCTTTGTCACGGTGCACAGGCTTCTCATTGCGGTGGCTTCTCTTGTTGCGGAGCATGGGCTCTAGGCGTGCGGGCTTCAGTAGTTGTGGCACGTGGGCTCAGTAGCTGTGGTGCACGGGCTTAGTTGCTCCATGGCATGTGGGATCTTCCTGGACCAGGGCTCAAACCCGTGTCTCCTGCATTGGCAGGCAGATTCCCAACTACCGCGCCACCAGGGAAGTCCCCAAACATCTTTTTTTTTTTTTTTCCCCCAAACATCTTTTTAAATAAAGAGAGGAGCAAGATACTTTCCAAGTTGTTATAGGCTAAGATTTTGCTGCACTTTTAAAGTTACTTCACTATTTTACTGTTATTTCTGACTACTTTAAGCCCTTGAATTAAGGTTCACATTTTAGAAACACACAGCACAAATACTAACACACTGGAGGCTGCGTCCCTTTCCGTCTGAAGCAGCACCTTGTTACAGACAGATGAGAAGTCACTCAGGAAATGTTACTTTGATGGCTCTAAGCGCTCAGTTTCAGTTTAGCACACAAATATACCTTTTCCTCCACTGTTGAGGAGGTTTTATTCTTAGAAACTGGTTTTGGATGCAGGTATTTAGTGGACACAGATGTGGAAACTCCGCTTTGTTCTTACTGTCACCCTTTTCACCATTTGCTTTGCTGTTTGAGACAGAGGTTGTTACCGTGTGATACTGAGGAACCGCTGTCATTAGTTTATCATACAGATTTCTGTCCAGTCGTATAACTGTGAACTCAAAACTTCAGTTCTTCCAAATAGTCTTTCTTGGAGGATATTGTTTTTTGTTCACAGCATGTGGGCTGTATTTCTCTGTTTGGCTTCTTTCTTTGATTCTTCCTGTTCTCTTTTATATTACTTATAATTAAAAGAGAGAAATCTTTTGGTTTCCTCTTTTTTCTTTTTTGGGAAGCAAAGAAGTGTTCTTTGGCAAAAGACCAAATTATTCTAATGTTGCCATTTGTTCCAGTTTCCTATTTAAAGGGTAATTGTAGCTAATGTTTTTATAAGTTCAATGATGAAATTTCAATGAGGCAGTGCATTTCAGAAAGTTCGTTAAATAACTAGTGACAATTATCTGTTTATGTTTAATGTCAGTATTCTATACATGTAACATTTTTATTATTCCTTGTCTTACTTTAAACCCCACAGATCTTTGTGTAATATATACAATAGCATTATTACAAGCTATACTAATCTGAGGAGTAAAGACACATGATAGGAATTTGTAAAGCAAGCAACAGTGATGATTTTTAATGTAATCAATAGGATTACAACCTTCAAAATGAGGAAATAGTTGCCCCTCCTAATTAATTGGGCCCTGTGTGGAGGCAGCCAGTGCTGAGTCAGAGAATCCCTGTGTTCTGTGCTTTCTGCTTGAGTAGTGTCTTTTCTGACATTTCTCATGAGTCCCCTTATCCACTGCTACCATTACATGGTCATCTTGAAAATGTGTTAAATTGAGTCCCAACCAAATTATGATTTTTTTCCTGACCTTCTTTCCCCTTCCACTTTTTAAATTTAAGAACTCAGAATTTTAGATTTTAGTTCATTAGAAAATGTGACCCATAATCTATAAAAAGTGCCTCATCAAGGAATGTTTACGAGAGCAGCCAGCCCAGCTGATGCCGCCACAGAGGAGCACACGCTGTATTTACCTAGAGTCTCGAGAGCTTTACATTTTTGTTTGTTTAAATTTAAGTATTTGATATTATATTTTTAAAATTAAAAATATTTACACCTATGTTTGTTTAATTTGACAAGACATTTTGAATAATCTGTGTTTTCAGGCCTATAAAATGGTTTGCTTTTGGATTTAAAATAGAGGTTAAATACTGTCTCTTCAAAATTAGAATACAAAAGCCATTGAAATCATGCAACCAAAAAACGCTGAGAATAAAATTAATGTTTTTTTCTTCTCCCAGATAACTCTTTCGAAGGAAGTAGGTTTTACTTTTCCTCAAAGTTAATGTTTCCAGGCATAATGTGAAACCAGGTGGGAGGATAGTTCTTTTCATTTCTATAAGTTTAAATTTTTTGGAGAAAAAGGATTTAGTATTGTAATACAATAAAAGCTACATGTTTGACATACAGTGAAGATAATTCAGAAGTCCCACTGTTTCCCAAGAATACTTTCATAGTACTTCTTAATAGAACTAATAAGCTTTTCTTAAACTTTCTTCAAATTACAGTTTTTTAATACAGGCTTTTTTAAAAAAAATTATTTTTGGCTGCGTTGGGTCTTCATTGCTGCGCGCAGGCTTTCTCTAGGTGCGGCGAGCAGGGGCTACTCTTCGTTGCAGTGCGTGCGGGTTTCTCATTGCAGTGGCTTCTCTTGTTGTGGAGCATGGACTCTAGGCGCACGGGCTTCAGTAGTTGTGGCACGTGGGCTCAGTAGTTGTGGCACGTGGGCTCAGTAGTTGTGGCTCACGGACTCTAGAGCGCAGGCTCAGCAGTTGGGGTACATGGGCTTAGCTGCTCCGTGGCATGTGGGATCTTCCCGGACCAGGGCTCGAACCCGTGTCCCCTGCATTGGCAGGCAGACTCTTAACCACTGCACCACCAGAGAAGCCCTAATATAGGCTTCGATTTGCCTTAAAAACCAGTAGTGAAGGGTGACAGTGTTAAATTCTTCAGTGCAAATGCCCCAGCAGTCGAACAGCATGACTGGGCTGTAATCAAATTAATACTTACATTTTAATAAGCCTTATTCATAAAAGGATACCTGAATGGAAAATATTTTGGGGCTTCTGTGTTTTTCTTTTTTGTCTATAAACTGCCAGAAATATTGATTTTAGAAAATCATTCATTGTTTTTGACATTAAGTTTCTAAAGGAAATACCTAATATTCTCGCTTTAAATGTACCTTTGGGTAACAGAAGAATTCTTATCACTCGAATGCTTTGCATAGTATCCAGTGCCCAATCTTTTATTACTGCATTCTTTTTTTAAATAAATGACTATAAAATCCCCTGTTTCATTTTGTTCGTGGTTCCCCCTTGCAAAATTAGGTCTGATTGGGGAAGTGGGCAACAAGAGGGTGGAAGGTTACAAGGATGTGTATACATCAACCCAGACTGTCCAAGACAGGTAAGGGGCTGTGTCAGTGTAGGTCCAATGACCTTCCTCAGTTACTGCAGAGGAGGCTCCTGGATTAGCTGAGCAGTTGGATTAAGGTTTTTGAGTTGAGTTTCGTTAGTACCTGCCTATTATTTAGATTGTTTGAATCAGTAACTTTTTCTTTTTTCCTCCTCAAAATAATACACAACCCTTGATTTTTCACAGTGACAGGAAAACCACAAAGTGTTTGTTAAACCAGAAACATGTGTTCTTACGCTGTAGGAATGTTAAGCTTTCCTAAGAGTCCCGTCTCGTGAGTAGGAGGTAGTGGTGTTGGTGTCGGTAACAAATGATGGGCATTAATGAGATTTTCCATTTAGCATGGTTCCAGACATTTTACCAGGAGTTTGTATGAGTGGCTGCAAAAGGAGAAAACAAGCCAAAAAACAAGAGGTTTACAACCTCTAAAATTTTGATTATGGTATTAAGCTTGAATTAGTATTGAGTTCTATTATTATCCTTTTTCCTGAAAAAATACATACATATTTTGTTGCCATTTGTAAATTAGCACTAATCTTGCTCCTTTTTTTTTTTTTTAATTGAAATCGTCTAAATTTGTTTTGAACTTCCTGGAAGAAAGGAGCTTAAAGTGTTGTTAGGACAGAATTCCAAATGTCTATATAAAATAATGAAGCGATTTTATTGTTCAGATTCTTTGGGTCGAATGTGCTTGGTTGTAGGCTCTAGGCCTATTAAATTATTGTGTAAGTGGAAATATTACCATATACAAAGAGTCAGCACAGTACTTTTTATACAAATACAAATTGTATACAAATTGATTTGGGTTTTAGATGTTACACTGAGAACTTTCTTGCAGCATTTTACATGTTAGGATTTTTATTTCTAGTTATTCATATTAACTCATTTGTTTTTCCATTGTCTTTGTAACTTGGTGCACTAAATAAAGCTTTGGTTTTGACTTGGACTGTCTGCTTTGAATCCTACCTCTGCACTTTGGTATTTGGCCCTAAGAAGTCACTTACTGTATTGGGACTTGAGCTTCCCCGCCCTGTTGTGAGGCTTGTGGAATGGAGAGGGCAGCCTGGCCTTTGTTTTCAGGTTCTCATCTTCACTTTTGCTGTGTTCTTGACTGTTTAGACTCAGTTTCTCCTGTGGTGCTTTGGCTTTTCTTCGAGTATAAAGTATAAAAAGGAAAAAATCCCGGAAACCTGGAGCACTTCAATGATTATTTTAAAGAACAGTCTTTGCTGGTGAGAGTTTTATATAGGGACTTCTTTTTACTATTGAGTAAACTAGGACCTGGTTGATAGTGAGTGCTAATGTTACTGAGATTACTATGTTATATTACCAGCAGTATAACATTTAAGCTCACAAGTTTTTGGACAAGAGATGCGATATTGGCATCACTTAATAGTCATAATTTATACTGCAAATCTTCTTCATTGGTTTAAAATTTATTTGGCAGGAGAAATCCCTGACCTGGAGAAATAAAGAGCCTGTGTTCTAACCCTGGGTGGGTATGTCTGTTACATAAGACCTGTTTACCCACACAGCCCTTTGTTCATGTGCCAGCCAGGAATTTGTTGTAGTGTTGATTCATGGGACTCCTGTGGAGACATAAAGTGAGTGGTTTCGGGCTTCCCGGGTGGCGCAGTGGTTGAGAGTCTGCCTGCTGATGCATGGGACACGGGTTCGTGCCCCGGTCCGGGAGGATCCCATATGCCGCGGAGCGGCTGGGCCCATGAGCCATGGCCGCTGAGCCTGCGCGTCTGGAGCCTGTGCTCCACAACGGGAGAGGCCACAGCAGTGAGGGGCCCGCGTACTGCAAAAAAAATAATAATAATAAAAAAAAATAAAGTGAGTGGTTTCCAAACCCGCAGTATAAAAGTCTAGGTGATTAGAGCAGTGAGGGAAAGCTACAGCTGTGACTGTTACCAGCTATCAAGTACTTAATATTTACTGCTTTGTCAAAACTTCTAAGTTGGTGGCTAAACTAAAGGGCAATTTTAAAAATTGCAGTAATTTATTTCTACTGTAAGTAGATTGAAAACTTAATTATGGGGCTTCCCTGGTGGCGCAGTGGTTGAGAGTCCGCCTGCCGATGCAGGGGACACGGGTTCGTGCCCCAGTCTGGGAAGATCCCACATGCCGCGGAGCGGCTGGGACCGTGAGCCATGGCCGCTGAGCCTGCACGTACAGAGCCTGTGCTCCGCAACGGGAGAGGCCACAACAGTGAGAGGCCTGCATACCTCAAAAAAAAAAAAACCCAAAACTTAATTATGAAAGGTACTATATTTGAAATTGATTGTTATACCTTTTGGCCTACTCGTTGATCAAGATGTTAAGAATTAGTGAAAATGGGCAAAATCTAGGTAAAATGGAATCTCTCAAAAATCTGTCCCTAGATTAATTGATTCACCATCATAAAGTATAACTTTTTATGTATGAATTTTAGTTGGTTTTATTTTGCATATTAAGTTGTAGACTAGTTAGGGCTGATTGTTTTTCTAGGTGTAGTTCACATTTGTGATCTTAAAATATAATTGTTTTTTAATTAATTAAATACCGAGTGTTCTAAGACATGAACTTGAAGTTCTTGTCATTAAAACAGTATTGGGGCTTCCCTGGTGGTGCGGTGGTTAAGAATCCGCCTGCCAGGGCGCAGGGGACACGGGTTCGAGCCCTGGTCCGGGAAGATCCCACATGCCGCGGAGCAACTAAGCCCATGTGCCGCAACTGCTGGAGCCTGCGCTCTAGAGCCTGTGAGCCACAGCTGCTGAAGCCCATGCACCTAGAGCCCGTGCTCCGCAAGAAGAGAAGCCACCGCAACTAGAGAAAGCCCCTGTGCAACAACAAAGACCCAGTGCAGCGAAAAATAAATTAAAAAAATAACCAGTATTAATGCCCTTCAAATTTATTATATTAAACTACTGAAACAAAACATTTCAAATTAACATCCATGATTTTCTCAGCATAAGAGCTGGTTTCAAAATTATTCTGGTCTGTACAGTTGTATAAATGGGTCCATTATGAGCTCAGTTTAACCTGGGAAATCTGTTCATTAATCAGAGATTTTCAGTGTAGTATAATTGTGGGAGACTTCGACCAGCATATCATTATGGCTCTCAAAATTATTTTGTAATATTAAAATGCATTGTACCGTGACTTCCCTGGTGGTCCAATGGTTAAGACTTTGCCTTCCAATCCAGGGGGTATGGGTTCGATCCCTGGTCAGGGAACTGAGATCCCACATACCTTGGGCCAAAAAACCAAAACATAAAACAGAAGCAGTATTGTAACAAATTTAATAAATACTTTAAAAATGGTCCATATCAAAAAAAAATCTTAAAAAAACGTTGTACCAATTTGGTCTGCTACCACTGTTCAATTTTTTTGGTTATAGCCTATCTTTGTAATGCTGGTCTTTGACTTCTGGTAAGTATAGAAAGGGATTTTGACAATTAGGTAAATTGCTACTTTTTAAACTTCTGTGGATTTTACTGTATGTTTATGATACAATTTTATTTTTTCTTTATCTGACATTGTTTTATCACATTTGACAACAGTCATTGAAATGTCTAGAAATCTTGTAAAATACATGTCGGACTTTTTAAACCTTGTCGTGGGAGATGTCTGACACCTTCCTTTTGTCGTCAAGGCTGCAAGGTGTGACTGCTGTAAATCTCAAGGCACCCTGAGGGAGAGGGTGCAGTGGCGAGGGGAGATGAAACATTTCTGCGACCAGCACTGCTTGTTGCGTTTCTACTGTCAGCAGAACGAGCCCAACATGACAACCCAGAAAGGACCTGAAAACTTACATTATGGTATGTGATCGTTTAGGTTAGTAACTTGAAAAACCTGTAAAGCAGTTTTTAGTTTCAGAGATCTGGATTCAAGGTAATGATAATAAGCAGTTAATTTCAGAGATAGTTTAATAGCAACTTCCGTAGTTTCCCTGGGTGGAAGTGCCTTCAGTGATGTTTCTGTAGATGTACTGCTTTTTATTTTATTCTCTTAAAAATGTAATGCTAGTTGAAAAAAATAGAGTCTACTTGGGGGTAGAGAGCAGCTAAACAGAATTATAACAAAAATTGTAAAAAAGTTGATCTGCCTATCATGTGTCACTTGCAATTTTAAATGAAAACTATTTTTAGCAAATTGTATGTGCTGGGGGTAGGTAGGAGAAACAAAGAAAACCCTTTAGACTTAATTAATAATTGAGTTAAATCTAAGAACATAGTATTGCTCCCAAAGCAGTGTATACTTTCTGAGGGGACAAAATGGGGAGAGAGTTAATTCCACTACTTATCTCTGTATTTCAGCTCTCAGATCTCATATTCTTTATTTGAAAGAACTTAAAATATATTTTCTTCAGTAACTATTTTAAAAATCAGTAAAAATTAATGAGAGATATGGATTTAGAAAATCCTGAAGAAAGTGATATTTGTCTTATTTTAAATTTGTTTGTTTTTAGATCAGGGTTGTCAGACGTCCCGAACCAAAATGACAGTAAGTATTGCTTAATAGGTAAAGTGCTAAATACTGACTTTCATCATGTGGGGAGAAAAAGTAATTAGTCCATTTTAATCTGATTGTAATAATAAAAGATTTTTTTACTTTCCTCTGTTGAGACAGTTGAAGCATTCATATTGTGCTAAGTTACCCGATATAAAAACAGGTCCTTTTCTACCTGCTAAGGAATATAAAGGTGAATTAATTGTGGCCTTTACCCACATTGGGCGAGATAGACATATAAATATTTGCGTTGAAGCGCTCATCCCAGCTGCATCTTTAGGGCAGTAGCAATGGTGCATTTGAAATGGTTGAGTGTATGCGGTCCTGGCAGCTGTGACAAAACTTCTGAACAGCTGAGTAGAAGGTTGCCAGTAGACGATGAAAAGTCGGAGGAATAATAATGTCCAGAGGCGTGCATGTTTGGCCAAACTGTTCACTGGGGCCGAACCTGGAGGGAACTGAGGGGGATCCTGGGAAGCGGGAGGCAGGCCGGGCTAGGCGGATGCCCCTCAGACAGGTCTGGAGATCTGTCCTAGGGGCAAGGCCCTGGTAGTTGTAAACTTGAGGAGTTCTTCCATATGCTTTCTCCTGGGTTTTTTTCTGTTTTCTTTTTTCTTTTTCTGTAGTGTTTTTCTTTCTCTTAGTGTAATACATCAGATTCTGCTTTTACATTAGCATTTCAAGGCTCTTGTGGGCTGAAAGTGGCCGTTTCTGTATAAAAGGAGCCTTGCACTGAACAGTGGGCCGGCCCTCTTGTGCCCGCCTGCAGGAGCCACCCTGATCCAGGGGCTTCTGTGGGAGCCATTTACCAGCATCATGGTGAGCCTCTGCTCGTGTGTTCCTGGGCAGAAGGAGTTAACCAGCTCTGGCTACAGATTGGAATTACCTGGGGAGTTTTCAAAACCTTTCGAATACCTAGGCTCCAACTCAGAACTTCTGTAGTTTTGAAAAGTTCTTTAGGTGATTTTAACATGTAACCACAGTTTAGGATCTCTGATGTAGATGAAAGATTGGTGTTTTTATATTATTCCATTCAGTGTTTGTTTTTGGCGGGATCTTAGTTCCCCCACGCAGGGATCAAATGGAATGGAAGTGCCGAGTCCTAACCACTGTACTACCAGGGAATTCCCAGTTTTTGGTTTTGATGTTAATAGTTAGAATCCTAGACAAGTTAAGAGTGCTTTTTTGTTTGCTTTCCTCCCCTATCTGTTCTGCCCTTGTGGTAATATATTTTTAAGTCAGATAATTCAGGAGCATTCAGCTGAATTGTCAGATTCTAACCAGGCACTTGATCCTTACTGAGGAGTGTACAGATGATCACTCCCTGTTTGGCATCTGCATGCAGCCATAAGGCAACTCCCAACCTTGTTTCAAAGCTTTGACCAAGGCTTCAAGACACCCTTCCGCCCGCACAGAAGCAGGTACTCTTCTCCTGCAGCAGCACTGAGGCCACCTCATGGGACGGATGGAAGGATGGGCCTTTGCAGCCATCACCTCCTGTCACGTAGAGCCCCTCCCACCTTGTCCTTGGATGAGAGCTCAGCTGTAGAGTTTGGGGCAAGTCACTTTACGGTTCTTTGTGTGACTTTCCCCTTATCTGTAATGTGGGCATGGAGACAGAACCTCGTCGGGGTCGTCACCAAGAGCGCTAACCCATGGGGCAGGGTGTGTGGTGTTGGGAGACATAGGGCCTGCATCGGGGAAGCCACTTGAACCCTGACTTTAGAACTCTTCTCTGTCACCTCCACTGGGCTGTACAGCTTCTGAGCCTCAGTTTCCTCATCTGTAAAATGGGAGTGAGAAAACACCTGCTACCCCTTGTGCTGAGAGGGTTAAAGAATTCATTTCATCAGGTGTGTGACTTTGGTGCTTTGCATAGTGTCCTAGTCCGTTTGAGCTACTATATATTGTATAACAGGATGCCATAAGTGAGGCAGCTTACAAACAACAGAAGGTATTTCTCGGAGTTCTGGAGGCTGGAAGTCTGAGATCATGGCTCCAGCAGACCTGGTGTCTATTGAGGGCCTGCTTCCTGGTTCCCAGACGGCCGTCTTGTCGCATGTCCTCACGTGGGGGAGGGGTTTTTGGGGGTCTCTTCTATGAGGGGCACTGATCCCATTCACAAGGGCTCTGCTCTCATGACCGAATCACCACCTAAGGGTCACACCTTCACAAGACATCCCCTTGGGGATTAGATCTGAGTGTGAATTTTAGGGGGACATAGACATTGTCTATAGCTTATAGTCCCTGGCCATATAGCAAATACTCAAGAGGTGTGGTGGCTTTCGTCATTATAATTTTCATTATTTGTGGTCCTTCTTCAGAATTTATTATCAGTAGGTATAGATCCTGCCTGTTGACCAAGAGAAAAGTAAGAAGCAGTATCAAGTGTCGGTTTTTACCAGGTGGCATAGTTTAGTCGACATGGTGCCCTGTCGGCAGAATGACGAGTAACCTAGGATGTCTGTGACTTTGACCCCTGGTTCATAAGGGGGTTCTAGAGTATTTCCCAGTCCAGACCCAACTTCCCCAGGTTTGGTGTGTAGTAGATACTCAATAGCTGGTGTTAACTGTTCCTCCCGCTTTACAGTTGAGGAACTTGAGGCTCAGGAGACCCAGTGACTTGCCTGATGTTGCACGGCGGTGCCGTCAGACCAGCTTCCGTGGCACGGGGTTTGGAATCCTGGTGAGCGTAGAATGAGCTCACACGGGACCAGCCCCCTTGGCCATGAGCAGGACTTGAAACTTATGAGAGATCCACCGTGCACCTTTTTTTATTAGTACCCTTTCACGTTTGTGAATTGGCCTGCTCTCTAAGATGTGTCTGTCACCCCTGAATCAGTGCCCAGTAGCTGTCGAGGTCACGTGCAGACCGTGAGTGTCCAGGGGTGTGGGCCCCGGGGGCTGCTTGGCCATCTCCTCTCAGCTTATGCTTTAAGCAAGTGTCCTCTTCACAGTCTGACGAGTGCCAGTTTTTCCTATTTTTGTGCTTTGTGTTGGTGATTTTGCTGCTGGGTTAAGCACCAGAAAGTGCTGTGTGTCTGACTGGGGGACCCATGTGAGTTCAGTTTCGTGGATGAACGAACGATATGGTTCATCTATAAAGAGGGATAAGAAATCCAGCGTCTGTAGGGCTGAGGTAAACTCTAGTGCGTGGGGAAGCTGTGGGAAAGATGGTATGTTGACTAAATTTGTGGATTCGTGAGCTTATGACTGCTTACAACACAGCACAGTGACCAGCAGTGTGGTGAGACTGTCAGCTCACAGCCTGTCACCGGGATCAGGGAAAGGGTGGCCTCTTTGTGCTGGTGCTGGCCCACTCACATGTGAAAAATGTGGGTCTTGCAGGCCCCGGTGGGTTCTGCAGGTCTGGGCTCTGCAGAGGGGGCTGCTGGGGGTTACGCAGGAAGATGCAGGTTGGCTAGTTTTTGCAAGGTCATTGGTAAAACGAACCTACCGAATGCAAGTGGTCTCGAAGCCCTGACTTGAATCCTTCTGAGACTCTGTGTCCTTGCTCTTGGGCCAAGGCCAAGGGTGACCAAGTGCAGCCCTCTGGTGCGTAGAGCCCCAGACCACGAGCACTTAGAGGGGAACCTAGCCCGTGTGCCCGTATGTGAGGTGGGACAGAAAAAGCAGGGGTGGTGTCCGAAATATTCTGGGGTTGGTTTCGCAGCTGCATCATCCTACAAGTTGAACTCGGCCTCCAGAATGAAAACCTTGAGCCTTCGGGTTTTGATTATCGGATGTTATCCATTGCGGTGGAGGACTCAGAAACCACCCCCAGACGCTGAGTACCCCTCCCCCTCCCCCTCCCCCAGCCCCAGCAGGGCGCACTGGGCTTTCAGGGCCCAGTTGCAGCGAGGATGCCGGGGACGGGCCCCGCCGGGCGCAGCATCAGGAGGCCGCTTGGGAAATGAGTGGCGTTGGAAGATGTTTGATGAGACTGCGTGGAAAATGTCCGTCTTTGAAGGTGTTACAGAAAATAAAAAGAGGAGCGTTGAAAACATGGTGCGCATCGCACACAGATGAGTGGAGGTGGTTGTGGCAGAAAAGGTGGCCAAGCCCAGCGGGGAGACTGGACAAGGTGGCAGAGCAAAGCCGCAGAATGGCTGCTGGAAGACGGTCCGAGACCCCCAGAGTTGTCCGCTGACCCCGGCTGAGATACTATCCTGGGGTCCTGCCTCGGGGCCGGGATGGGCCCTGGCGAAGCGCCGGGAGACCATGCGGGCTTCGTTTCTGATGAGTCCTGGGTTCCCCTGCGCTGCGCAGCGCCGGGACGGCGGCGAGGCCGTCTCGCTTTCCCGGACACGGGCTCCACCTACTGCGCATGCGTGCGCGGGGAGGGGCGGGGCGCCGTACGCCGCGTGCGGCGTGCGTTTTCGGCGTGAGGTCCGTTTTCGGAGTGAGGTCTGTGTCCGCAGGAACTGTGCGCTTGGCATCCGAAGACCAGGAACTCTGAATTGTGTCCCTTTCCCCGTAGCGATCGGTGGTGTGCACAGCACCTTCATGTCGCCTCCTAGGCACAGAGCTGCAGCTTGCTTTACAGCGTGTGTGTGTGTTTCTGTGGTGTAAACGGTACTGTGGTGCACAGGCTGAAACATCTGTATCGAGAGGAGGCGTTCCTAAAATTGCAGTGGTTGGGACAGAGGAAACAACTTAAAGTTTGATAACATTTTTGGTAATAATTTTCATCATTTTTCTTTTCAAATTTAGCACCACGTATAAGCAGTTTATGCAGTAGAGAGAGAGTATCAGAAAGCCATAATAAGAGTCTAATTATTTTCAAAATTCAGGTTAACAACCTTGCTTTTTTATTTAAGAGTGAGACTTGTCTTTTATGTTATATTAAAAAGTATGCTGTGGTATCCTTCGAAAAACAGATCTGTAGAATGAACGATTACTACTGCTTTTCCTATAGTTGGGATAGATTCATGTTGATCCTTCCAGATTAAGACTTTGGTAGACATAGTAGAAACAGCATAAATTGATTATATTCTTCCACTTTTGTGTGTTCCCCCCGCTGGACCTAGAAACCAGATATTAACAACAGCATAAAGTAATAAAAATTAGAGGCAGAAATAAAAATGTTTCTCTTTGTTTCTCGGTAGGGCTCAGCACCACCCCCTTCTCCAACCCCCAACAAGGAGATGAAGAACAAGGCAGTTCTGTGCAAACCTTTGACCATGACGAAGGCAACTTACTGCAAACCCCACATGCAGAGCAAGTCCTGTCAGACAGGTGACTCGCATCCTGACCCTCGCTGAGTGAAATCCATGCTTTTCTCAAATAATGGGCTGCAGAATAGATTTGTTGGGTCACTTTGTCACTTTCTGTTGATTTTGCTTATCTGGTTTTAGACATGGCTTCAGAATACAGCATGTCATTTAAGATCATTAATAAAGATCAGTCTCTAACAAAGGCCTGCAAGTTATGTCACCAGTGATAAAATGCTGTATCAAAAATTTCCTTGGGGGCCAAGACCCACTAAAGTTACAGTGGTCTTCTGAGAAAACCATCTCTTTGAGTGTGGTCTATAACCATAACTATTGTTTCCTTGTCAGAATGAGTTGAAATCATTCAGATATGTATTTTCATCAAATTTAAACGTTAGCTGTATTCTGATTGTTTGATTAAGTAAACCTTTTTGTGGGGGTGTGAGAGTGTCTGGGACCATATAATACTTTAAAAGATGTTTTTTTTCTATTTTAAAAAAAGTCTAGGGACTTCCCTGATGGTCCAGTGGTTAAGGCTCTGCTCTTCCACTGCAGGGAGTGCAGGTTCCATCCCTGGTCGGATCCCCACGTGCCACGTGGCCAAAAAAAAAAAAAGTCTAAATTCTGTTTGTGCTCTCTATAACTTAGGACAGCTACTGCATTCAGTTTTGTTGTTTTTGGTTTTTTTGTTTGTTTGTTTTCGGCCACGCCACGTGGCATGTGGGATCTTAGTTCCCTGACCAGGGATGGAACCTGTGCCCCCTGCACTGGAAGCATGGAGTCTTAACCATCGGACTGCCAGGGAAGTCCCTGTTGTTTTTAACTTACCTAATTTTGTGAAAACTGGGAACTTCTTTTAAATGGGTACTGAGGCACTTAAATTTTTCTTTGTTACCAAATTACTTTGACTGAGCAGCTGTGTTTAAGTGGTGGTCATGGTTGACGTTGCTCCTTGAACACGTTCTGTGCCCCCAGATGGTGAGTGGAGGACAGAGTATGTCCCGGTGCCCATCCCGGTGCCCGTGTACGTGCCGGTGCCCATGCACATGTACAGCCAGAGCATCCCTGTGCCCACGACCGTTCCTGTGCCCGTAAGTCAGACTTTCAGCTCCCCTTCCTCCTGAGATCTCTCAGGTGCAGGCGGGGCAGCAGTGGGTTGGCGGTGACTGCTTCAGTGACACTGGTGGGACAGAGGGTGGAGGCTTGGCTTTTCATCAGCAGTTCACTTGGGTCTGGTTGAGGCTTTGCCAGGGGTTGCTGTGTGTGTGATCAGGTAAGTGCTCGTCCTTGAGAGTGAAGTTCAGCCAGTGTCTGCACCTGCTTTACACATACTGTGTAAACATATTTGTGTTCATTTTAGAAAGAAAGATTTGTGAACCGTAAGGTTTACAACTGATACATGGAATGGAGGCTCATATAAATGTCATCCCCTGCAGTGCTGGGGACACTGTGTCAGGGCTGGCCTACTGTACTGTAGTCCCCTGGTGACAGAAATGCCTCAAAAATTACTTGTTACTTCAAAAAGTAGCTGCTTGTATTCGGGGCTTTCTTTGTGATACTTAACATACGTGTTCTTCCCAAAACTTCTGACCAGTGCAGCATTATGAAGTAGATCATGTGTCAGAGTGATTTTTAATTTGGAAAAATACCTTGTAATGTTAAGTGAGCCTGAGAGTAAGTCCTTTGGTTACTTAGGTGCCAGTCCCCGTGTTTCTGCCCGTCCCCTCGGACAGCAGTGAGAAGATCCCTGCGGCAGCCGAGGAGCTCAAAAGCACAGTTTCTTCAGATCCCCTGGGCACAGAGCTGCTGACAGTGACCGACATGGCTGAGGACGAGGGGAAGGCAGAGGGCACCGACATCCACAGTGAGTCCCCCGCTGCTGGGGGGGGGGACGACATCGGGGTTGGGGGGCTGCTGCTAGAGCGAGGCCGGCTGTCGCTGTGCTTCAGCCTGAGCGGGTGTGGGCATGCTGCAGCACAAGTGGATTTCGGGTTATGAGGCCCGCACTGTATCTAGCAGGTGCTCCCTGACGTCGAGCCCAGGAACTTGTACGGTCCCTGTTTTAATTGCTAACAGGATTTAACTTGTAAAATCGACTCTAAGTTATTCTTGTTTCAGTGGACGAGCTCAGACACAAAAAACTAAGTTGCAGTAGGCTTTTATAACTCAAACTCTTATTTTATGATGGTTATCCCCAATTTTGTTTTATTGATTTATGCTAAGAAAGTAAGTTGCATTATCTAAGCCAGCGTTGTCTTAACTTCTACTAGGGCAGTGCTTGCCAAGCGGTGTAGCAGGACATGTGTCTGGGAATGCTTCTCCTGCCTCAGCCCTCCGGGGCTGCCCTGAGCTTCCTGCTCCCCTCACCCAGAGCACAGGGCGTCGCGCAGGGACAGTGCTGGGCAAGCACTCGGTTAGGGAGTGGGAAATGGATTTAGTGGGTTGCAACCAGTGTTTTCTGGGTTTTTTGTTTTTTGTTTTTTGTTTTTAAAGAAAGAAAGAAACGGAAAAAATATGTCAGCATGAATCCCTCCTAGAAAGGGTATTGTTTTGTGAAACTTTTGTTTCCATTGTGTATGCATGTGTCTCTGTTTCCCACCACTACCCTGAACTCAATAAAATGTCTTTTTTCACTGGGTTGCAGTACAAATGTGTTTAAAGCAACCAATCAAAACGTTAGAAGCCGGTTGTGACTAAGCCTATATTGAATGATGTGAAAACCTAGGTCACAATTCAAAAAGAATGTTGAAAATTAGTTACACGTGCTCGTAAGTTTATTTTTGACAAGAGATTGCTCTTAGAAACACTCTACAGAGTTGTTTTACTATTAAAGCATGCTTTTTAACTTTGTAGAGGGGCAGTCAAAACTTACAAGATTGAAACTTTTTGTGTATTCATGATTATCTAATACAGAGTTTATAGTAGCTTACATTTCAAGGTAGCTGCATGCTTTTTCGTTTTGTACATGTTAATATAAGTATTCCTATCTTGCATTTACAGTTAAATGGCTTTTGCCAGATTATGTGTAGGTACTGTTGCAGTTTTCTATTTTGATTTCTGATGATATTATGGCTTGATTACAGGTGTAATTATTGAAACGGACATAATTGGTTCAGATCTCTTGAAGAACTCTGACCCAGAGACAGAGTCCAACATGCCTGATGTACCATATGAACCAGATTTGGACATTGAAATAGATTTCCCCAGAGGTAATAGAAATTCTGTTTTATTCTTTCAGTGGAAGTGTGGTTCTGCACTTTAGTTATGGTGTCAAAATCGTGGTTATGATCATTAACAATCTAATGTTCATGTCATTGCCTGTACTGTTATTATTGGTCTTTTCTTTTTTACCCAGATAAAACTCAGCAGTTAACTTCCAAACTGAAACATATATTGAATTGTAGGAACTTAAAAGGAATTTCCCAGAGCCTTAAAAGGAAACTTTCTTAAAACTGATTTATTATAGAAACTTTTACAGATACATATTATAGAAACTTTTACAGAACTTAAAAGGAATTTCCCAGAGCCTTAAAAAGAAACTTTCTTAAAACTAATTTATTATAGAAACTTTTACACATATAGAAGTGTTGGTGTCTTTTTATTTAAATAAAATATTGATAGTATTTTTCTTAAAATCGTTTTGAAAATTAAGTTAACCTTCAAAGGGAAACAAATATTTTCAGGTCTTTTGTTGTAAAAGAAATGTGTTCTGTTTTTCATTGTTTATTTTCTTTATCGATGGCCAATAAGCATATTGAATAGAATGTAAAGCCTTTTACATTGGAAAAGATTTAATAGATTGAAACTAGACTGAAACAGATTTGTACTGAGACCATTTAGATCTTATAATTAAATTTCAGGTTTTAGTAATTTTTCTATCACACACTTCCACAAAATTCCATGTTGATACGCATTGTACATGTGTTTTTTAAGAGTATGAACAGGCGTTATCAGAACTTATAGACCAGGTTAGGTAGAGAAAATGGTTTGTTCTCCACCCAGCACAGGCTGCCCTGCGCATGGTGCGTGTGCGCATTCAGCGGGTGGTCCTTCGTTGGCTGAGTTTATATAGCATGAGTCTGTGCTATTACGTTTGAAATGAAAGTTCTTCTGATTCAATTGTCAGCTGCTGAGGAGCTTGATATGGAAAATGAGTTTTTATTACCACCTGTTTTTGGAGAAGAATATGAGGAACAGCCTAGACCTCGATCTAAAAAAAAGGTATGAAATGTAACAGTATTCTTGCATTCACATCCTGTCTCTGTGTAATAGAGGGCAAGGGTACTTGAGCTTCAGTTGTACCTGAGAATGTGGGAAGGTACTTTGTTTTCTGGAATTAAAAAAGACTTAAGAGGTAAAGCTTTTATTACTTCATTTCTAGGTAATAAAAGTATATCCTATTTAGTTGTAGTTTCATAGAAGAAGAGTGAATTTTGCAACTTTTTATTTTTATCTTGATAAAAGGTTGTCATTGATAAAAGGTTTACATATTTGCTAAAAAAGTAAATTCAATTATTAGACAACAACTGAGACTGTTTTCTAGGGAGCTGTTTTTTCCATTGGTATTTTTGATGAGGTTGAGGTACACAGTTGTAACATCTGGTCTCACTGAAGCATCCCAGCACATAGGAAGACGTGCTGGGCGGTTCATTCAGGGACCCCAGATGTAAATGTACAAACGGGTATCGCTGTTCCGAACATCAGTAACAACTGTCCGTATTTCTCATTTCCAACAGAAAGCAAGGTTTTCTTTAAAAAAAGATGACTTTCACAAATTTCTCCAAAAAAGAAAGAGAAAGGGAAAATTGAAAAAAGGAGTGAGTACTTGTGGTAGAATGAAATTGGACTCTTACTTGACACCACACACAAAAATGAACTCAAAATGAGTCAAAAACCTAAATGTAAGAACTGAAATTATAAAACTCTTAAAAGAAAACATAGGCCTAAATCTTCATTAACTTGGGTTAGACACTGTTTCTTAGATGCGACACCAAAAGCACAGGAACAAAAGGAAAAAATAGATGAATTGGGTTATATCCAAATTTAAAATTTTTGTACAGCAAACAGTACCATCAAGAAAGTGGGAAGGGGCTTCCCTGGTGGCACAGTGGTTGAGAGTCCGCCTGCTGATGCAGGGGACACGGGTTCGTGCCCCGGTCCGGGAAGATTCCACATGCCATGGAGCAACTAAGCCCATGAGCCATGGCCGCTGAGCCTGCACGTCCGGAGCCTGTGCTCTGCAACGGGAGAGGCCACAACAGTGAGAGGCCTGCAAACCAAAAAAAAAAAAAAAAAAAAAAGAAAGAAAGAAAGTGGGAAGGAGTTGAGGAGTCATCTCCTATGAGGTGGTGTCTTTGAGAAGTTCTTCAGTTTCTCTCTTACATTAATATTTTGAATCCTTCTATTTCAGATTTTAATTATTATATATGTATTTTCTCATCAGTGACTCTCAACTCACAGCAGTAGTTAATACGATTCTGTTGTACAGAGTAGTTTATGCAGAAATACAGCATTCCTGGAGAGAGATTTCAAGTAATGTCATAGGTAACTGTTCTCAGATCAGAAATTCCAGTCAGTTCTAATCATGTAAATATATTTCTTTGTAATGTGCATTTGTTGAGAGATGGCTTACCTAAAGTCATGAAATAATATAGGCTTAAGAAAAAGAAGATTTGACAGTGGTGTTTTACTACCAGGGAGCCAAGAGGAAGGCAGTGTCAGGGTACCAGTGTCATGATGACAGTTCTGACAACTCGGAGTGCAGCTTCCCTTTCAAGTACACGTACGGGGTAAACGCCTGGAAACACTGGGTCAGAACGAGGCAGCTTGATGAAGATCTTCTGGTGTTAGATGAGCTAAAATCTCGTAAGTGTTCTGATTTGTTTCCCCTATGTCCTATTTAAAATCAAGGTTTTTATTCATATTTTGGTAACCATTCTTCTGTGCTTCCGTTTACGTGCATGAGTGAGCTTGAGCGTGCGCGCGCGCACACGCGCACACGCACACACACACACACACACACGCACACACACACACACACACGCACGCACACACACGGGCATGCACCGTGTTGCACAAATGAAGCCCTTACAGTAGTGTCAGTTCATGGAGCTCCTGTTGCTTGCTGGTCAGTACAACTCAAGCAAACCTTGTTTCCTTATTGAAGTTGATGATTATGATGATTGTGGGTAAAGAAGAAAGTTTGCTCTAAGCAGATAGAGCCCTTTGCAGCAGGCCAGACTCTTTACTGTGCATGGGCCAGTCCGTGGCACCACAGAGAGGGTAGGAAGTATGGCCTTATGGAGGTGCTAGAGTCAGACTGCCAGGGTTGCCTCATGTACTAGCATCTCAGTTTCCCAGCTCTGAAGGGGGGTAACAGTACCCACCTTGTAGGGTTGTCATGAGAATTACATTAGAAAATACATGTAAATTTAGAACATTCCTTCATCCACAGTAAAGGCTTAACGTTGACTGATATTAGAATACCCATAGTATGTGAAAATCCAGAAGGTACTCAAGTGAGTCATTAATTACTATGAAGCTGCATGTACTGTACATGAAAAATATGTTTTTCCTTGAAAAAACAATCAAGGTTTTTGTTATTAACTGCCTTTGATTTTAAAAAGGATGAATGTAGCTTAAAATACTTTACATTTAAATGTAGCTCTTATTTTACCTGTAAATTCTTACACAGAATAAAGTGATTTCAGAAAGTTTCTTAATCTTAAGACAGTAAATAATAATTATTATTTTAAATTTTATTTCCTTTTAGCTAAGTCAGTAAAGTTAAAAGAGGATCTACTCTGTCACAGCACGGCTGAGCTTGACTATGGCCTGGCCCATTTCGTCAATGAGATCCGAAGGCCAAATGGGGAGAATTATGCACCTGACAGCATCTATTATCTTTGCCTCGGGATTCAAGAGGTGAGTGATTTTATGGTTACTTTCGAATATAATGTTGTTAAGAAAGGTTGTTGTGGTAGGTTCTTGGAGAAAAAAAATGTTTTGCTTCAGGAATATTACGGAACGTCAGGGTTTATTGGCTTACCAAGAAAGGCGAAAGTAATTTATTCGAAAATACTGGGATATTATAAAGGGTTTTCTTAGCTACTTTGTGTACAGGTGTTTCTGCTATAATGTGCTGTGTCCCTAAAAGTGAACTTCAGGTTCTCCAAAACTGTGTACCAAAACCAAAAAGAACTTAGGTGAAAAACATAGTAACAGACCACTCGAAGCTCATGCATCTTTTGTAACAGGACTAATGATGTGTGTGTTTGTTACCATGTATATATATGATAATCAGGTTGATTTCATCCCCACCTTACAACTGCAAATAAATGAATTAACATTCTGAGGCATGGTATATATATGTATATATAGATCTGTGCTGATATACATGTAAACAGATAAATGACTTCCCTCTGCAAATAGGTCTGTTTCATCTCTGCTGTGTTTCTAACTTGTTAAATAGTGTAAGTACTCATTAGTTCTTTGGAATCATCTTATAAAAGATTTCATTCTTTAGAGGTTTTAGGTAAACTTCAACCACATGTCTGTGAATCTTGAATGAATACATTTCCCATAATAAACATGGAGATCCACTTTCGATAATGACTTTTAGTTTTGAACAGATAGTACAGGTTTGAGCCCAGAGGCCAGAAAAGGCCCTAGCTTTCCATCCTGTGTATTTGTGAATATGGTCAATGATGGGGGGAAATGTTCTTATGTGGAGTTTTGTTTATAGGCCTCGAATTAAATATTTCGCTGCTAACAGGTAGTAGGTGCTGAATAAATTACTGGAGAAAACTAGAATTGTCTTGATTTGTATTTCACTTTCCCTCTTCAGGATAGAAATTTGCCTAAGATTATCTAAGCAGTGGTGGGGAATAACACATACCTCTAAATTACTGTGTATTCAGAGACCATCACATATTTTGCAGTAGCAAAATATTTATATAGTAGAACTTCAAATACCATTAGAGGTTTGAAAGCTAAATGGATTGTAATATTAATGATTATAAATTATGTCTTCAAGTAGGTTCATTTTTTTCCAATTCTTTAATTGCGGTAAAATACATATAACACAAAATTTACCATCTTAACTGTTTTTAAGTGTACAGTTCTGTGGTATAAAGTACATTGATAATCTTGTGGAAACATGACCACCATCCATCTTCATAACCCTCTTCGTCTTGCAAACCTGAGACTTTGTCCCCATTAAATACTAACTCCTCATCCCTTAGTCCCGCTGCCCCTGGCGCCCACCCTTCTTTCTGTTTCTGTGAGTTTGACTCTCCCGGGTACCTCATGTACGTGAAATCAGCATAATGTCCTGAAGTTCATCCATGTTGTAGCACACGTCAGAATTTCCTTTCTTTTTAAAATAGGTTCTTTATAAACTGAAAAATGTTTCCTCAAAATAAATTTTTACTACCAGAACAGTACTCTTAAAGATGGTCAAGATGGGGACTTCCCTGGGGGTCCAGTGGTTGGGACTCCGCGCTTCCAATGCAGGGGTCTCGGATTCAATCCCTGGTCGGAGAACTAGGATCCCACATGCCGTGCGGCGCAGCCAAAAAATTTATAAAAAAGAAAAAGAAAAAGAAAAGGTCAAGATGGTAAATTTTATGTTCTGTGTATTTTTACCACAATTGGAAAACCAGTTGTTTTACTCTTCTCATCACTGGACAGATTTTCACAGGCTTGATTTAATTTTTTGTAAAAGACTGTATGGTATTTATAACCAGCTTTAAAAATAATCTTCAAACTCACTGTGGTGATAAGATGTCTAAAAGATAGTTTCCAGAAATCATTGCTGTTTGTTGGTACTTCAAGGATGCATACAGAGGTAGGAGCTATTTTGGAAGAATGTGCGTCTTTCTCTGTGTGATGCGTTTTCTGATTCCGTCCCCGGCTGACAACAAAAGCAGCACGGCTTCCTCTCCAAGCCCTGGACGTGTGGGGCAGGTGGTGTGTTGAGAAGTGAGGGTGGGCCAGCCCCTTTTCCTCCCTCACAGATGCGGTAGCTAATCCTGTTCTTCCGATGGTGTAAGGGGTGGTGGCTGTCGCCAGAAGTTCACATAATATGGAAATGTCTGAGGAAGAAAGAAGGGGCTACGTGAGCCCCACAGTCCCGGTCAGTCTTTCACATGCTGTTCTACATCTGTGCGAGTCCTTCACACCACGTTTACCCAGAGTGGGTGGTGGGCGCCTGTTCCCCTGGGTCCTCCCACCCCATCGTGCTTGGCTAGATGTGCGTGCATCTCTTTTTTTATGAATGTGGCAAAAGACATGGAACCTTTGTCCCCAAGGACAGGGAACTGTGTTACACACTTTGGTGTCTTTCCTTCCCTCTGCTTCCCAGTCGTTGTGTCAGCCCCTGAAGACGTCTGGGTCAGCGCTCAGTGAATTCAGTCAGTGGCAAGCATTCCCTTTGTTTTATAAGCAGTGTGCACCCCCCTCTCCCCCGCCGCCAGATCTTATGTAATTGTCCTGAAGAGCTGGTGCTTTTATTTCTAATCTTCCTTCTGACTAGTGGGAGAAACGTTAGGTCAACTCAGATGATGGTGCTCTGGCCTAGTTGCTGGTTAGCGCACACATGGTTTATGTTCTTCATCCTTCTACTTTCCACTTGCTGTGTCTCCAGGTATAAAGTAGGTGCCTTTTAGGCAGCATATTGTTGGGCCTTGTTTTTTATTTATCTTTTTTTTTTTTGGCTGCATTGGGTCTTCGTTGCGGTGCACGGGCTTCTCATTGTAGTGGCTCCTCTTGCTACAGAGCACGACACGTGGGCTCAGTAGTTGTGGCTCGCGGGCTCTAGAGCGCAGGCTCAGTAGTTGTGGCACACGGGCGTAGTTGCTCCGCGGCATGTGGGATCTTCCTGGACCAGGGCTCGAACCCGTGTCCCCTGCACTGGCAGGTGGATTCTTAACCACTGTGTCACCAGGGAAGTCCCGGCCTTGTTTTTCAAATTAAAAAAATTTTTAATCCAGTCTGATAATATTTGTCTTGGTGTGTTCAGACTAACAAAATTTTTTATTTAAAGAACCGGCTGGTAAACATTTTAGGCTCTGTAGGCCATACTTAATCTGTGGAAAGCAGCCCGGGCGCTTGCACTCTGTTTTAAGAAAACTTGGTTGTATTTGTAAAGAGGCAGCGGGCCAGCCTTCAGGACTGTAGTGCAGACCCCGGTTTAGACCTTTTACATTTAATGTAATTAATCACTGGATTGAAAATCCTGCTTGTTTGTGCTTGTTATACAGTTGACCCCCCTTAGCTACAGGGGATACTTCAGGATCCCCACTGGAGGGCTGAAGTCTGTGTATGCTACAGTGGCCTCTACACACCTACCTGTGATACAGTTTTGATTTGTAAATTAGGCACAGTAAGAGATTAACAACAATCATTACTAACAGAATGGAATAATTATCGTAATATGCTGTGATAAAAGTTCTGTGAATGTCTCTCTCTCTCTCTCTCTAAAATCTTATTGTACAAATTGAGGGTGTCTCTCTCTCTCTCTCTCTAAAATCTTATTGTACAAATTGAACACCTTTTCCATCTTAACTAAGCACTGACCACCCTCTGTGGCCGTAGCTTTTATAGTTTGAGGTGTGACAGCAAAACTAGCCTGAATTTTTTCCTGCTTTACAACATCGCAGATAGAAGGTTTGTTCTCACCGTGGGTCTCAGCAACCTCAGCATCCGATTTTTTTCTTTCCTGATTAAGTCCAGAACTGTCACCTTTTCACTCAAAGGAAGCACTGTGCGTCCTCTCTCTGGCGTGTCCGAATTGCCAGCTTCACTCCTCTTGCTTTGGGGCCATAATTATGTAAAGTAAGGGTCACTTGAGCACAAGCCCTGCAACCCTGCAGTGGATCTGACAACCCAGATGGCCACCAGGTGGCTGATGTGCGGGATGTGCCGGACCAAGGGTGATTCACGTCCCTCCGGGCGGGACGACATGACATCGCGAGATTTCATCATGGCTTCTCAGAATGGCCTGCAATTAAAATTTATGAATTGTTTATTTCTGTCATCTTTCATTTAATAGTTTTGGACCTTGGTTGACTGTGGGTAACTGAAACCACAGAAAGTGAAACTGGATGAGGGGTCACTGTATCTGTTCTTTGTGGGGTTTTTTTGTTTTTGTCTTTTTCTGCTTTCTTTTGAATTATTTTTCTGTGATTACATTTATCTCCATCATTGGTTTATTATTTATGCCTGTTAAATTATTTGTAGTGGGTTTGCAGTGTGCGTCTTCAGTTAATCATTGTATACCTTCAGACCTTCTTGCTCTGTCTCACATGTGGTAACCTCAAGCCCTGTGATCCCAGTTTCCACCTCCCGTTCTTTGTGCTGTTGTCACACATTTTACTTGAGCGTTCTTTTTACCCACTGGAGATGGAGTTCGCAAACTTTGGTGTTTAAGTCATTCTTTAGCAACCCTCACTGTTAAGGTTTGTCATAGTACGTTGTAAGATTCATAAATTTGCACTAACTCAAGGAGAGTGGGGCATAGAGAGGAAACAAGGGGAAAAGCATCAAGCTCACAGGCTGCTGGGAGAGGCTTCACGCACAGAAACCCTCCCGCCCTGCCCTCACCCTTCGTGTCCGTGGACTGTGTGCTGAGCATTGGAGCCACGTGCTCTGTTTGTATCTGACAGACTGAAGATTCTCATCCAGTTCTTACGTTCTGAGTTCTTGCCTTTGTATTTCAGCTTTGAGTTTTTCAAGCAACAGATTAATTGGTAACTTATGTTTCTTTGATTTCCAGATATATAGAGAAGGCAATCATCTCTTATTAGTATACTAATAAAGACAAAGACGTAAGACGTTTATTTTTTCCTTAGGAAATAGAGTATAAGTGGTCTGTAATTAGCTCATATAAATCTTAAATCCTTCAAGTTTTTTTTTTTTTTTTGTAGTACTTGTATGGTAGTAATCGAAAAGACAACATATTTATTGATCCAGGATTCCAGACATTTGAGCAAGAATTGAATAAAATACTCCGAAGTTGGCAACCAAGCATACTTCCAGATGGTAATGCTCCTTTAAATAAAATGTCGCCCACTTGCTGCTGGGATTTTCTGTGTTTATAGAAAGTGTACTAAAGATAATTAGGAAATAATTTAAATGAGAGAGCACTTATTCACGGACGCATCGGTCCGTCTTTCGTTGAATTAGAAATGAATGTGGTTGATAGCTAGTGTTTATGAAGAACTTTGTAATAAACGTGACCCACTTTCTTTGGAGTAAGAAACTGGATGCTCATTTCTTAAGCCCTCCAGTTGAGATTCTGACGTAAATTTCTCTAAGAAACCTCTGTTTTAGTTGTATAAAGAAAACTTGTTTGAATGGAAATCACCTATTTTTTTTCAGGATTTCTGCAGATGTAAAATTCCCTTCTGACCATGGTCTGCTTGTCCTCTGGAAGACCAGGAGCAGACTCCAGGCCTGACCCCGGGGGTGCTAGCTGTGTAGTCTGTTGTGTTTCCCGGCTCTGTGTTGTTTCAGAGCCGCATAGGTGATTCTGAAATTCATTCCAGTTGATCTGGAGTGAATGGAGGATTGGACTAGGTTTGTTCTTGAATTAACTTCTATCTGTTTCTAGCTGGTTACATGAAAACTGTTTATTGTAATTCTTTAAAAATCTTTCTCTCTATTTAAGGGTCAATATTTTCTCGAGTTGAAGAAGATTATCTCTGGAGGATAAAACAGCTAGGATCACACTCTCCAGTAGCTCTTCTGAATACCCTGTTCTACTTTAACACTAAGTATTTTGGCCTGAAAACAGTGGAACAGCACTTAAGGCTTTCCTTTGGCACTGTGTTTAGGCATTGGAAAAAAAACCCTTTAACAATGGAAAATAAAGCATGTCTTCGATACCAAGTGTCTTCCTTATGTGGAACAGATAATGAAGGTAGTGTAACAGGTTTTCGTTTTGGGATTGTCTGTGGCAGGGACTGCCACTCCTTGCCTTACTAAAGACCACCTGGTCACTTGTTAAGAACCTAAGGACTGTCATTTTCATAAGATAAGACAGCCTATGTTGTCTTAAAATTAGGAATTACCAGAAGCCACAGTTGAGAGCTCTGAAGCACACCTGGTCCCGTTCTTTGGTGTAAGAGATACTAGGAGTGATCAGAGTGAATAGTGTCACCTTTCTTCAAGGTTAGTCTTAGAAAGTTTATGTGATTTTTATTTCTTAAGATAAAATTACTACTGGAAAAAGAAAACATGAAGATGATGAGCCAGTATTTGAACAAATTGAAAATACAGCCAATCCTTCTAGATGTCCTGTGAAAATGTTTGAATGCTACTTGTCTAAAAGGTAAGTGTTAATGACATTTGATTTTTTTAAATGGTAGTAACAGTTAGTTGCTGTGAATTTATGTCACCAAGAGGTGACATTTTTTTCCTTGGTCCTTTTTTTTAGATTTCTCTCTTTTCTCACTTATGAAGTCCTTTCAGTTATAACGTTTTTAGTCCTGTTATTATAAAATACCCAGCTTATACTTCATGTTTTAAGCACATGTTAAGAAATCGCTCTCTGCTAACGAAATGACTGCTGTACTTGTAGAGGGTCAGACAGTACATGTCTTAGGCTTTTTGGGCTGTGGTGTCTCTGTTGCAGCCAGCTCTGCTGTGGCAAGCAGAGAGCAGTCCTGCCTGGGCCTGGGTCCCAGTGACGCCCTGGTGAGAAGGTGGAGAGAGGCGAGTCCTCGGTTCTGGAGGGAGATCCCTGAGGTGTCGGCAGGGCGCAGCGTCTTCTCAGGGCCCTGTGCGTTCCAACTGCACCACTGCTTTCTCCCGCGGGTACCAACAGGCGTTTAAAATATTTTAAACCAGTGAAATTTTTGGAGACCACAAATTATTTTATGCTTGTTCATTATTTTAAGTATGCACTCTGTAATTTTTAAAAGGCAAGCATGAACTCAGAATGTATTTTCTTATGTAAACAGTTTTGTAAATTGTTTTTATAAATTTTCTCCAGGTTAACTCTCAAGAACCATAAAAGCAGTAATGTCACCTATAGGATGATTATTTTTAATAATTAATATTTCTGACGATAGTTTTGGGTGGCCCTGCACCAGTATCTGGATCTTCCAATGGTAGTAACTATTTATTAGTTGGAAATTCCTATCTCAGTATTATCTTATTTTAAAAATTATTTCTTTTGTGTAACGCTGTTAAGTATTTTTATTTTATGTTTTACTGTATTTCATCAATTCTAAGACACATTTCTCACATTTTATACTGTCTCTGAAACTGGGATGCATATTATAACTGATGCATCTTGAAATTATAATTGGCAGTGCTTTACTTGTTTAATGGCAGTATTAAAATAATGATTAAAAATAATGTTTCTATCGATGGTGTCTTGGATTCAGTGAAATACAGAAATTATAGTGGGAAAATAATCTTTTATTGTAGAAATTAACTTTTAGAATATCTCAGTGATAGAATATTTAATGTAGGTAATTATGCATGTGGTCTGCCCATGTAATGTGGTTAATGGTAGCAGAATTATTCTTGAAAGAAAAGAAGAAAGTTGTGAGGAATTTCGTGTACATACTGTGACATGGACTTTCTCCTTTCTCCTGAAGTCCCCAGAATCTTAATCAGAGAATGGATGTTTTCTATTTGCAACCAGAACGCTCTAGCTCTGCAGACAGCCCTGTCTGGTACACGTCTGCTTCGTTGGACCGAAACACCTTGGAAAATATGCTCGTACGGGTTCTTTTAGTAAAAGATATTTATGATAAAGACAATTATGAACTGGACGAAGACACAGAGTAAAAAGGAACGTTTTAGAAGCAATCGGGAGAAAACAGCATTAGATAGTCATGCTGCTAGATCTTTACTATGGAAAACATTTCAAGTTTACTCCTTCTGTTTTGAGTTTTGTAGCAGTGTACCCACACTGGGTATTACCTTGTAAATAATCTGTGAGTGAAAGTTGCCATTATTCTATGTAGTGGTTTTAGGATACTTACAAATACATTCAAATTCTTTTTTTATTATTATTTATTTGATTAGGTATGTTTGTAACTTTTTACATTACAAGATATGAATGAGAATGTGCCACGTATAAGTTTTTCTTGTAGTGAGAAACGCCCATATTGCACACCTCTGCTGTTGCAAAGCTTCCTGGAGAGGGGGCTCTTCTGCTGGCTTCTTGACAAGATGGTTGTGTGTGGGGAGCACCTACTAAAAGTTTAGAACTTGCAGTGTCTTTCAGAATTTTTAAAATAAACTGTAAACTAATAGGCTGGGTTTTTTGTTTTGTTTTTTTGCGGGGGTTTTGTTTGTTTTATGCTTTAGTTACTGAAGCCTTACCAGGTTATGTAGAGAGATACCATCTTCTGTACCAAAAATAGACAAGAAAATGCTGTCGATACTGGTGTACTGTAATGTGAATCTATACTGGTGAACAGAACTTTTTGTTCCCCTTATTAAAACCTTAGTGTCCTTTTCTCATTTGTGGCTTTCTGCATCACCCCAAACAATAATAATTATGTATGTATACTTATATATATGTGTGTGTATATGTACATATGTGTATACACACACATATATAAAGAATGATGTTGATAACATGATCATGGAGACATTTTCTTTGCAAAAATGATGAAAATATAAAATTCTGTTTTCTGTGTCAACCCTAAGTATCCCAAATCCCCTTCATTTATAAGCGTTTGGTTTTTCTCTCCCCTTGAAGATACAGGTCATGTTTCCATCCCCAGGTGGTGGTGGTACTCCACAGCTTCACCAACTTCATGAGAATTCTTGTGCCTGCCCTCAAATATGACTGATGCACACGCTGGGTATTTAAAAATGCCACTCCTGAGACTGTTGTCACGGAAAGTCGGGCTAGTTTAAGTGAGATAGCACCCGTTTCACTATGAGGGTTAGCAGGGCAGTGACTGACGGTGCAGGCTGATGGATAAAGTGTATCTTGAAGGAAATTACGTTCGATGTTAGATTGTTTGGCTTTTACATTTTAATTACTTCTTACAGAAGATTGCATTAAAAAACTTTGTACTTCTGCATAGCGATTTATCCATTCAGACCTTTTCTTTTAGAACAAGAAGTTTACATAAAATCCTGCCTTCTAAAAGGCCGAGGAAGTGGCGGCTGCAGTTATCATGAAGAACTCCTTTGGCTGACTTCACAGAGCTTGAGTGTGCTCATGTAGTCTTGCTTCCAGTTCCTCAGCCACCACAGTGATGTTCGTCACTAAAACTGTTTGGGGGAAATTGGGCTATTTTCCACAGTGGTTAAGCAATGTCTACACACCCCTTAAATATTCCTCTCTTCCTTGGGGTAAATGTTAGCATTCAGAAGAAATCTTCTCATTTATGATTTGGAGAATTTCACGAGTGTAATCAGCTGTATATTTAAGCAATAATTAACAAATATTTTTGGCATAAAAATTACTTTTTAATGTTCTAACTTGTTTTATAAGTTTGATTAACGTTTCTGTCCCTTAATTGATTTTGTATTTCTGGATTTGATAATCAGACTGACAGTAGCAAATCTCATACACTTAAATAGGTATAGATTGCTTGTTGTCTGTTTAATGAAGTAGTTAACATATTTAAAATATATAATACAAAACATTTCTCATCCTCACCTTTTTCCAGAACTACTGCTTTAAGCACTTTTCATATAAACGCATATTGTTGATTAAAGGTGATTAATCCTAACCATCTTTTATTCTTTGAACTGGTGCTATATTCCATCAAGAGCAATAAAGTTTTCCCCAAATGTCACTTAATGTATATTTTACCAAATACCCTACATTTCTGCTATGATCCCACTATTAATAGCACCTTGTCTTGCTATTTTCATTTCCTTTATTGTACATTTTGGCTTTTCTAAACAGAAGTGTCTACATAGTTTTGATATTGATATGATTAAGGATTTAGAGCTCTTGTCTTTGTCTTGATTGCAATCCAACGATTGGTTAACTTGACTCTTGGGGGGGGGAGAAAAAAATAATACTATTTTATGAGAATTGTTTGTTCTGTGAAACTTGCTTCATCTAGAATATGTTTCGTTAGTTCCTGAATCTCCTTAGTTTGTGTGGTCCTAGATGACTGCTGAGAAAAGGGTAGTGAAATGATAGTTTCTTTCTGCTGCTTAGTGATTTCTGATGACGGCATCCTGTAAATATAATATTGTTGCCTTTAGATGTCTGTTGGAGATGCTATATTTTTCTGTTCTGAAGATTTTGCCATTTAAAATGAATCAATACAAAAGTTTTTAATCCATATTGAGAAAAGTGAATTTCCCATGCTAAATTGAATCTTCATTAACACTTTGCTTTTTTTTTTTCTTTTTTTTTTTTAAGACTTTTAACTGTATTGGGTAATGTAAGATATTAAAGGACTTTTCTAGGCAAGAAGCTCAACTCTTCTTTTGGCCATAAAAATACTTTCTGTTTGAATAGTAGTTCATGTTTCTTTCTCTCCTACTGCGTGGAGTTGTTACCAGTGGATTGCACACACTGAGATAGGGAGAGGGTGTGTGTTGTGCTGTGCGTTCAGACTTCTGTCACTGTTTTCTGATGGGGTTTCCCTCTGTCCTGGGCGACTGCTTTGTGGTTGTGGTGGTTAGGAGTGCACCGTGTTAGGGTCACAGTGACGCAGAAGTGGTAACATCGCACAGTTTTGGTCTGTACTACTCTAATTTAATCGGTCCCTTTAATCTGAGATCTTAAATGTCTTGCAGTCTTAAACCACTATGAAAATTTACACTTTTATTTTGCCAGTTATTTCCAAAATGTATTGTTATACGCATATAACTTATGTTCTGAGTGGACCCTGCCTGTAGGATCATCTCCTTACCCCCTCAAACAACGCAGTCGTGAAAGTGTGCATGAAAATATTTTTAAAGAATAAGTTTCTTTAACGAAATTACAATACTGTTGAATTTTCCCCCTTAATGAGCCCCTTACTCATTTTTAGAGAAGCTCTTTGGATTTTAATTTTTCCATTCTACTGTGTTCTTAGGAATAGACCATTGTTAATGTTGTTTTCCTGTATTAAGTACTTTTTTTGTCGTTTCTGGGTATATCATGCTTGAAAATGATACCACGTAACAAAATCTTATAAATTTAGAAGTTGATGACCAGAACAGGTTAATTGTGTCAGTCTGGATCTGAGAGTAGAAACACTTAAAATGCTGTCTCAATTTGTACTTTTTTTCCCCTCTTTACTTAGAAGCTAGGTACCCCAAAATACCTAGAGGGTATTTACTTAGAGGGGTACCCCAAATAAGTTGCTGTAATCCCCTGCCTTACAATGAACTGGACAAGAGAAAGTTGTTCTTAATATCTGGACATATAATGTCCTAATTGATTACTGAGTTAAACAATCCATGAATTTAGACCTTTTGAGAAAAAAGAACCAAAGAGAAACTAAGATTTAATCTGTAAATAAAGTACATATTAGGAATAGAACCGGAGGGGGTCCACAGATCCTGTGGGTATACCAACGGAGGTCTTTGTATCGTTGGATAACTCCTCAGAGGTAAACTCAGCACATGAAAATTCACTATCCCAAAATCTAAACAACAAATCTTTGTTTCATATTTCCCCTGTGCTAAAGAGCTACTGCCCAACCATGGTAGTTAGGGAGGGAGAGAAAATAAAAGATTAAGACAGCAGTGTTCCAAAGGTTACAATTATGAGGGTAAACAAGATATACTTGTATGGTTATTTAACTCCTAGGGAACACGTAGGGAATGTATCCATAATAGTTTAAAACAGACAAGATTGTGGACACTCAGAAATACCCTAAAAGGCTATTATGGTCTAGAGTAGTTTTCATAGAATTTGCACCACCTGTGGTTTATTTAGATTCCTGTAACCTTGACATTGCTTATGGCTCTGTAAGAAATGGTCAGTGGAGCAATTTCTGGTTATTTTAATGGTTCCATTTTGGTGGCATCAGTCCTCACCTCTGGCTTTCAGACTAACTTGTAATAGCACCCAAAGGGGTCGCTAGAACATGAGTTAGAGATGATACTGAAAAGTATGAAACCACATTGAATTAAGATAATTCCGCTTCTAGGTTATGTGATGTGGATGGAACGTACGAGGTCCAATACATTATAGAAATTTAAAAGAACTTCAGCCACTGAGGATGTATTTCATAGCAATTGCTTTTGAAAAAAATAGAATCTCAAATTTATTTTAAATCACCGGTGTCGCTGTTCGTAACCCTATGAGCAGATGAAACGTTTCCATTTTGATTACGTATTTGTACTTCTAAACTGCCGTCAGCAGATGGCAGTAGTGTACAGCACCAGGCTTCAGTTGCTTTTTGTCTCTATACGACTGTAAGTATACTGTAGTCCCTTAGCAGAAATTCTTGGGGGTTTAGAATTCAGAATTTTCTTTTTCAAAAATAACGTGTGCTTGTAGGTTACATAGGACCCTCAGTGGGCTCGGGGCAACACCCTGTAATCAGTATCTCCTCAGCGATAAATCAGGTATCGGTAGTGACGGGGTGAGCGGTGTGCGGCCACAGAAAGTTTTGCATGGCTTAGCTCGGCTTTTGTCACAAGCACAAAAAGCTAGATTTTCAAACTTCTTGGATCTCAGACTTGCTGATGAGGAATTGCAAGCCTGTAATAAAACTAGTGGCAGATCTAGTATTTTCCTTCAATAAAACATCTAGTATTTTTTCTCTCTTGTATCGTTTAGTTTGGGTAGAGGTAACTGAAGGCTTACTGTAAAATCTGTGTATTCAGTTGAAAGGAAAATGCAAGGAACGCTTAGAACAGCCATAAATAAAATGGCAGGTGTAGAGCCATTATTGCATGCTGAGACTTAAGAACAACTGCTTTCTTTTACTTTCCTGTTTGCCTCAGTATTTGTAGCATGACTGTTCTACATAAATGTGATAGGGCTTTCTGAGTGGCTGCTGTTGTTTCCTGGAGCCATTGTTTATTCATTCAACAAACACTCGGGTGATGGTTCTCTCAGGTACCCTAAGCCAGGTACTGGGAGCACAGTGCCTCTCCTGAAAGACTTAGTCTAGTTGGGGAGAAGTGAAAGTGTGATGGAATGTCAGAATAAGATGGGGCCATGGGCCTTATTGAGCACAATCACTTGTACGATGAAATAAGTTTAATACACAGGTCTAGTAACTTATCAAGCCCCTGCTCTTAGTGAGCCCAGCTCTCCAGTCCTGAGTGCAGGCCAGGTCTCTGTACTGTGCCCCCTGCTTCCCATCCTGCAGAGGGAGAGTGGGCACCGACTGCCCGGATAGGGCAGGGCCGCACCACTGGCCACGGTCACGGGCGCCATGCTGCAGGAGCAGGTGTTTCACCAGAAGGTAAGGTCACGGGCTGGGGCAAGTGTGCTTCCCTGCTCTGTCCCGAGCACCTGGAGAAGCTCCCAGCATACATTAGGTGGTCATAAATGTTGAGTGAATTTTTATTTTATTTTTTTTTATTTTGGACAATTCTCATTGTTTTTGGTAAATATTCTGCTTTAGATTTAAAAAATATATTTTGGGTAAGATTATTTTGTAAAAGCAGTAAAGAATATTAAATTGTTATAATAAAGGGGAAACATTTTAATACAACAAATATATCTGAAACCTCACCCTCTTGGCATATCAATATTTCCTCCATCTGGTCCTTATGCATATGTTCATGTGATTTGTATATAAATACAATTACATTTATATTCTACCTTTGCATTGATAGATCATAAGTATTTTTAATGTAGTTCCTCTGAGCATTTTTGTGTGTGGGGGGGGGGGGTACGCGGGCCTCTCTCTCACTGTTGTGGCCTCTCCCATTGCGGAGCACAGGCTCCGGACGCGCAGGCTCAGCGGCCATGGCTCACGGGCCCAGCCACTCCGCGGCACGTGGGATCTTCCTGGACCGGCGCACGAACCCGCATCCTCTGCATCGGCAGGTGGACTCTCAACCATTGTGCCACCAGGGAAGCCCTGAGTGAATTATTGATTGTAAGTACCTTAACATTCAAGCACCTTGAAAGTGAACCATGGGGAGCATGACCTACGATCCATGAAATGATGCCTGCTTTTTGGTTCGCCTTTGACGCTAGTCTCCTGGATGCTTTGTGTGTGTCAGTCCGATTTGCGCTGCGATCGCTGGTGCTGCTTGAGCTCCTGTAACCTTCCGTTTGTGACGGCCGAGGGGTTGGGATGTACGTCTTGATGATTTGTAGTCGTGATCAAAATAGAAACACTTAAAAATCACTTGTGAAGTTTGTTAAAAATGCAAATTTTTGGGACTTCCCTGGTGGTCCAGTAGTTAAGAAGCCGCCTTCCAATTCAGGGGACACGGGTTCAAGCCCTGGTCTGGGAAGATCCCACGTGCTGTGGAGCAACTAAGCCCGTGCGCCACAACTACTGGGCCTGCGCTCTAGAGCCTTCGAGCCACAGCTACTGAAGCCCGTCTGCCTAGAGCCCGTGCTCCACAAGAGAAGCCACTGCAATGAGAAGCCTGCACACCGCAATGAAGAGCAGCCCCCACTCGCCGCAACTAGAGAAAGCCCACGTGCAGCAATGAAGACCCAACGCAGTGAAACATAAATAAATAAATTTATTTTAAAATATCTGCCACAAACATTTTTTTTTAAAAATGAAATAGAATTGAACAGAATAGAACTTAATACGGGCATTTTTCTCATGAAAGTTGTTCTGTACTTGTGTACTGAAATATGCTTTTGGGTCAGAGTTTGAAAGACCCTCTGTAGGAAACTCACTGAGAGAAGCCATATATCCGTGGAAGGACTCGCTGTTAATGGGAGCCTTTTGTTTTGTTTTCAGTCCCACTTTCTTAGTTTCACCTACATCGAGCTGCAGCGAATTGTGAACACATAAGCTTTTCGTTTCGCCGTAACTAAGTGGCCGCCCGGCTCATTGGAGATGGACATTTTGTCTGCCTATTCCCATAAGTTTGAGGTTTTTTTTTCTTCCAGGGTGGCTGTGGGAATGAGATGAATAGTTGCTGGAGTGCTTTCTGTGGGAAAGCCCATGAGGCATTGTTGATATGGTCTCCAAGTAAAGCTCGGTGAGTGGTGCAGCTGTGAGCCCAGTTCAGATCTTCCCCGGGTCTGAGTGCCCCTTCACCCCTCTGCTGTCCACTTCCTGTTCTGCTCGACGCCGGCCATCCAGGAACTGCTTCCACTGATAGAAGGAATGTCGCGTAAGCATCTACCAAGGCCAGAGTAAAGGCTGAGCAGCAGCAGAATTCTGGAAGGTAGGCAGATGGACTTGAGGGCCACGGACCGCCAGCCCTGGAGCAGGTGCCCTGCCTGCCCCTCACCCGCTGCCCTGGCCACCCACTGTTTCTCCTCAATTATCTTCAGACCTTTTCCTCTCTCCTCAAATCTAACACTTTCCCCCGTACTGAAGCTCAGGGGTCAGCAAATGCACATAAAGGGCCAGAGTGAATATTCGAGACAACGTGAAGCATGGTCTGTGGGCATTTGCAAGAGAAAACACATTTCCACAGGGTTTCTGCTGACCAAATTCGAAGTATAATAATTGAGTATAACATTTCCTAATCCGCAGCTACAGCGAGGAGGATGGAAGGCTTCCCTGTCATCAGAACCGATTGCAAGTGTTCATCTCTTAGCTCTTATGTATTTCTCTTTGGAAAATGTGTTTTCAGACGTAAGTACGGCCACATGTTGCTCTCAGTCCCGGAGCCCAGGGATTTAATTAAGCACGTTTCTCACTTGGGAGGCGTTTGTACAACTTCCCAGATTTTGATACCAATTTGATGTTTGCCTCTTAGCAAGTCATTATGTTGCAGATTCATCACTTCCAAGTGAAGATTAGAGAGAATCTCCTCAGTTGCAAAAGCTAAGTACAATTTGAAACGGAATTTTCCTTTACAATTGCATTGGTCTTTGAAAAACACTGCTGGAGCTGTCGTTTGAGCTTGGAAGATATCCCTGCTCTATGTGTGTGGGAAACGTGTGTGGGAACCGAGGTGCTGCTGCTCTCACTTGGGACAGCCTGAGAAGTGACGTTACTTGGGATTCAGGCAGCGTTTGTTGCTGGAAGTAACTGCAGTGTGTTTTGTGTACAAGCACTGCCTTGGAGAACACTGTGTTTTGATGTGGTGGGTCTGCACTGGTAAGAAATAAATACGTGCCATGGGGGCGCAGGGCGGTACGCCCAGCGCTCGTCATTTTAGGTTGACTTTATTCGGGAACTTCATCAAGCCTGCAACAACCGCTGATTTCCCGTGACAGTGGTTGGGTGCCGTTCTGCCTGTTCGGCCCAGGGGCCGCCTGGCCGTGGACTGCGTGTGGCCTGTGACCCAACACCCAGAACTGATGGCGGGAGAGTCCCCGCGAGGGGCTTCCCCTGACACCTCTGGCTCAATGTTCACCTCAGGGCCCGCTGGTGAGCGGATAACCCCCTGAACACTTCCATTTCAACGAGGGCGGCTTCTACTCCACGCGCGTTTTTGCACCGTTAGTCACATCTTCCCAGATGCCGCTTTCAGGTTTTCTTGAGTGAGTGTTGCGTCAGCTTGTTCGAAGACATTCTTGTCTGTAGTTGTCACCTACAGGCAAATCATGGAGGCCAGTCTTCAGTCCCTTCAGACTCGGCATTGACTTCTTGGAGAGACAGCTAAGCCATTTGGGTAAAAAATCTTTTCACTCTTCAAGAGCTGAGGAAAAGCACTTGAAAACATTTGCCTCATTTTTCAGTTTTTGACTCTTCAACTCTGAGCTACTCTTTTGCCAAAAGGCTGAGCTTGTTTTCTCTGGATACATTTCTGTGGCTGCTGCAATCAGATGATTTGATTTGCTCCATAAATGCGCACCTGGCCGACGGATGAGCCACTTGGAAACTGACTTTGGTTGCCTGCTGGAATGAGGTATTCCATCGCGTTTTCTAGCTTTCTGACCGTCGCTGTCTCGTAAGTTGGAAACCCCGGGATGGAGCCCCGGTCTGGTCGTGTTGTGCATATCGCATTCCTTCAGCACAGCTGGGGGTCTTTGCAAAAGCAGCACAACAAACGCCCTGTAATTCAATAACAGTGATGTGGCGTGACATCTGGAGAACGTTTTGTTTCAACGTGGTGGGTTTGCACTGGTAAAAAAAAATAAATACGTGACACGGGGGCACGAGCAATACACCCAGCACATGAAGCACTGCCTGCCCGCTGCTGGGAGAGGCCGGACCACCCTGTGCATCTAAGCTGCCCTGGAGGATACGCAGCTGCAAAGGCATGGCTGTGTTCCAATAAGACTTTAGTTGTGGACACTGAAATTTAAACTTCTTATGTCACGAAATATTTTAAATTAATTTCTGAACCATTAAAAAATGTAAAAAAGTCATCGTTGGCTAGTGTGCTGCACAGAAACAGGCGGCGGGCGAGGTGTGCTGAGTTGCTTGCCCTGCCTCTTACTTCAGTGGAAAACATGAGAGGTGTCCAAGCCGGCAGAAGGCTCCGTGGGTCCCCGTCACATTCACCTACAGCACGTGGGCCTCTCCTGCCAGCCTGCGGTCCCTTGTAGGGCTTGTCTTTCAAAATCCTCTGAAATTGCCCTCACACTGTGGCAGAATTCCTCAGAGTTGTCTGTCCTCATGGTCCTTAACTCCTGTTTTTTCTGAAATGTTGAGAAGTTTTCTGTCCATCATCCCACTAGGCGAGCTCACTGTGTCACCAGGACCCGTGGAGACTGAGGCCTCGTGTTACTAGCCAGCCAGCAGCTGCAGGTCACTGCCTCTTTCTGAAATGCTTCTTAAAACTTAGTTTCCCGTAGTCTACGTTCTCCTGATTCTTCTACTTTGTATAACGCCTCTTCTTGGTATTTTGATAATATCCCCCTTGTTCTCTGACCTCTAAAAGCTGGGGTGTCTGTTCTATTAACTGAGCCCTTTGGGCTCTCGTGTGGGCTCAGCGGCTCTAAGTGCTGTCGATACGCTATGGACTTCATCACACGTGTGAAAGTAAACATCTCCAAACTGAGGAATAAAGGGAAGAGTGGCTTTATTTTGCTCTAGTACTTTAGCTGCATTAACTCAGTTGATGCAATCGCCCTGAAAGCCAGGCTTTTACGATCTGTAAAAGGCCAGATAGGAACCATCTTAGGCTTTGTGGGCCTCTTAACAGTTTTGTCTCATGTTCTTCTTTGAGTTTTTTCAACCTTTTAAAAATGTAAAAATCATTCTCAGCTCACAGGCCACGCAGACACAGGTTGTGGGCCAGATCTGGGCTGTGGGTTGTGTGCTGGCCTCACTAGGAGCCATTGTAGGGTAGTTGTATCATCCCCATTTTGCAGATGGAGAAACTGAGGTACAAAGAGGCTGAGTAACTTGCCCAAGCTCACCAGCTAGGAGGTGATGGAACTAGGGTTCCCATGGGTGGCCCCAGACACCACGTGTTCAGTCACTACACTAGTGTCTAGAAATACATCCAACAAAGAGCTAGTGATTTATGCCCCAGCATCCCAGGAATTGGATTAAGCAGATACCCTGAAGATAGGGTGTAGTAGATGGTTTAAAAGTCTGTAAAATAACCTGTTTAGCCCTTTCCAAAATCCTCTGCCCTAGCAATGCAGCGTCCCCCACGCCCATGGGGTCTGGAGGCTCAGGGGAGGGTGAGGCTGAGGGCCACAGACGCCAGGCGGGACCGACAGGAGGGCTGGTGGGAGACCCAGCCTAGCGCCCAGGAAGCTGGAGATCTGGGGCACACCCCCACCGCGGGAAACAGACGAGCCCAGGACAAGAGGCAGAGACCCCAGTCTGCTCCCCACAGTGAGCCTCCCCTGAGTCTGGCAGGAGCCCCTGCTCATGTCCACAGCCTCCTGTCTGGTGTCTTCTCGTTCTGGAGAAAGGACGGAAACTTCCCACTGGAAAGATGGACATCCAAATAAAAGGAAGGTGCAAGAAAAAACTACCGTGGAGGAAGCAGAAGAAAGCTTTTAAAAAATTTAAAAGTTATATCTGAGGGAAGATAAACACAGGAAGCAATCAGAAGCTATGGAAAAGAAATGTTAAGACATTAAAAATGCGATGGAGGGACTTCCGTGGTGGCACAGTGGTTAAGACTCCGCCTGCCGATGCAGGGGACATGGGTTCAATCCCTGGTCCGGGAAGATCCCACATGCTGCGGAGCAACTAAGCCCGTGTGCCACAACTACTAAGCCTGCGCTCTAGAGCCCGCGAGCCACAACTACTGAGCCCGTGTGCCACAACTACTGAAGCCCGCGTGCCTAGAGCCCGGGCTCCACAACAAGAGAAGCCGCCGCAATGAGAAGCCCCCACACGGCAATGTAGAGTAGCACCCGCTCGCCACAACTAGAGAAAGCCCACGCGCAGCAACAAAGACCCAACGCAGCCAAAAATAAATTTTAAAAATATATACGATAGAAATACCCAGTAGAAAGACTGGATAACAAGGTTGAGAAGATTTGCATAAAGTCGAGCAAGAAGATGAAAAAGGGCAAAGCATGAGACAAAAGAAAACCTGAGCTTCAGCCTAGGAGGTCCCACACGAAACAACCAGAACTTCCAGAAAGAACAGGAAATGCAGGGGAGGAAGACGGAAGAGGGCCCAGGGCGCACGGAGTGACTATAGACTGTGACCCAAGACACACTGTTGGGAAATTTAAACAGTCTGCATGTGAAGAAAAGATTCTAAAGGGATCCACAGAGGAAGGATTAAAAAAACATCACATACAAAAGATGAGGAGTCAGATGTCATCAGGCTTTCAGCAGCAGTGCTGGGAGGTAGAAAATGATGGCGCGGTGCCTTTAAAACTGAGACAAGTGATTTCCAGTTTGGAGTTCTGTAGCGTGCCAGACTTCCAGGGTGTGTTCAGGTATGCAAGTTCTCAGGAAGTTTACCTTTTGGACACATTTGTCAAAAAGCAACGCAATTCCCCCCCAAAATGAGGTGACCAAGGAGGAAAGGGAAAAATGGGGGTCCAGGAACAGGATGGGCGGGAGGTGACGGGTCGGGACCAGGGTGCGTCCCTCCCGGCCCTGCCTTGTGGTGCTGGGAGCTGGACCTGCACACGTCTCCTCTGTGATGTCACAGTGTCAGGTCTCGCTGGAGGGCACTGGAGGGCCTGGAGAGAGTAAGGGGCTGGCTTCTCTTGGGTTTCAGGCGTTGGTTTTCTCTTTTCCAGGCAAGATGGCCAGGTTTCACTGAAACCTCAGCATTGGCACATCACCCACCTTTTCTGCCAACAGGAGGTCACAAGCACGGGTCTCTGCCCGGGGTGGGGGGGAGGGCAGAGACAGCAGCTGCTCCCTAGCCCCGATGTTTTCACACTCAGAGTTGTCAATTCCCTAATTACTAGTTAATAATTGTGTTAAATTTTCTCTGTTCATATTACTGGTGTGCTGTCTCCTGGCTGGACCCTGACTGCACACACGGTACTATAAACACTGAAACGTATTTTGCCAAAATGTGGGATGTGGTTGTGTTGGGACAGTGGTGTAGGGAGACGTTTCTGGGTGGGTACGCGAAGGGTGGGTGTAGAAGCAGGGCCAGTCTTCTGTGGTGGGGAGTCAGGAGACGATACACATTTTAAAACTCAAGAAAATGCACTGCAAGTATGTTTAGAAATACGGTTGTAATGACCAGAGCAAAGAGCTAAGTGATACGGAAGTTCTTGCCTTTGGGCAACAGGACAGGAATCAGGAGTGTGACAGGAGACGGCTAGGTCTTGCTATTTGCCCTTGGTACCGCTTTGTTTTTAAATCATGTAAATGTACTACTGAAAAAAAAAATTAATTCACAATAACCAAAAGGTGGAAACAACCCAAATATTTATAGATAGATTATGGATAAACAATGTGTGTAGATACAATGAGATATTATTTAACCTTGAAAGGGAAGGAAATTCTGACACATGCTACAACATGGGTGAACCTTGAAAACATTGTGCTAGGTGAAGTAAGCCAGACACAGAAGGAAAAGACTTATGATTCCATTTATATGAAGTACCTAGAATAGGGAAACTCATTGAGACAAAGGAGAATGGTGGCTGCCAGGGGCTGAGGGGAGGGAGAATGGGGAATTAGTATTTAATGGGTACAGAGTCTCAGCTTGGGAAGATGGAAGAGTTCCGGAGCTGGATGGTGATGATGACTGCACGTCAGTGTGGATATACTTAATGCCGCTGAACCACACACTGAAAAATGGTTACAGTGGAGAGTTCCATGTATATTTTATAAGAATGAGAAATTTTAAGTCTGATAAAAATTGGTGCATTAAAA
The DNA here is from genome assembly GCF_011762595.2 of Tursiops truncatus. Lineage (NCBI taxonomy): Eukaryota > Metazoa > Chordata > Mammalia > Artiodactyla > Delphinidae > Tursiops > Tursiops truncatus. The sequence goes on from NC_047051.1 coordinate 808,717, forward strand.
ATATGAGTCTCAGAGAAAGAGCATTAATTCACGTTCGCGACTTGAAATAGGAACGTCTGTGAGGAGCTTGAGACTTAGCCTGAGCGTGAATTTTAATTTGGCCGTCTCTGTGCCAGCGTCAGTGTCCCCCTTCCTCACCTGGGCCGCCGCCTCGCCTCCTTATCTGGGTCGTGATTTCGCCCCAGCGACGAACCAGGTGTGTTGGGAGCTGCACTTGGGCCCCAGCACCGCCCCCCTACCAGGGCGTACGTGGACGCCCTGGAGGTGGGACAGCGGCCCTCGCGGGGTCCCCGCGGTCACACAGGACAGACGGCGGATGGACAGACGGACGGGGAGGGGAGGCGCGGGGGCGTGGGGCGAGCCTGCGGTCGGGTACCTGTGTCCTGTGGGTGGGGGGGAGGTGGGGCGCTCGTTTCTCCCGCGGGTCCGCCGACCCCCGACCAAGCGCTGTGCTCGGAGTCCCGGGGCCGAGGCTCCAACAAGCGCGACCCGGACGTTCCGGGAGAGTCACCGTCGGGCACTCACCGAGAGGCCTTGCGGGGGTAGGGGGTGCGCCGAGGGTGGGGCTGCTTCTGCACCGACGGGCTGGCGCGGGGTGCGGGGGATGCGCGGGGCCCCCGGGATGCGCGCGGTCCCGGGATGCGCGGAGTCCATGGGATGTGCGGGGTCCCTGAGGCGCCTGGCCCGGGTGCGGCCGGGAGCGGCCCCATCGCAGACAGGCTCCGCAGGGGACGCCGCCGGCGGGCGGGCTGAGCGCGCTGCTGGAGCCGTTTCCGAATAATCCTTTTAAACATTTGCTCGCTCGTGACTTTAACAGAGATGCTGATCCGGGAGTGGTGGCGGGTGGAGAGGCTTGGAGGAAGGACCAGCCTCTCTGAAGGCCGCCGGGGAGGCGTCGGGTTTGCACCCAGTCGGCGGACAGAGGGTCCCCTGGGGCCTTCCTTGGAGGCGGTGGGGCATCCACGGCGGGGCAGCCTTCCCGGGGGCCTGGCCTCCTCCCCAGACGGCCCAGGACAAAGTGTCTTCTCCCCACACCTGCTGTTCCTTCTGCAAAGTCCGTCTTTCTCCGCCTGGTTCCGTTCTGGTCATGTTTTGTGCCCGTAGACGGGCCCCAGGACCACCGGACACCCCAACTGCAGGCCACGTGCCCGGGTCCAGAGGTGGGGCTGGCCTTGCAGTAGGGCTCGGCGCACAGTGGGCACTGAAGGGTAACTCTTGTTGTAATTATTACAGGAAGTTGATAGCTTACAACATTCTTCAGTTGAGAAGCTGCAGGAGAAAAACTATGCCCTTTCCCCAGAACTTGAAAGGAAAAAAAAATCTTTACTGAAGTACTAGCTGTTGTTCCAGAGCCTGTCTGGATACACTTGAGCTTGTTCCTCTGTGTGAAAAACAGTATGTTTTGACTTAAGCTGGTGGGTAGTTAAGCAGCTTCATGCCTCCACGTCTTGAAAGCCTTGTATGTGTTGGTCGGGCGCATTCATGATTTTGTTCCCCACTGTGTGTGCAAGAAGGAACGAGGTTTTCTCTTTGGCAACGTGGGATGGATTCCTGTGCGTGACATTTCCAGTGACTCGGGGGAGCGTCAACCAAGAAAGAAATGGGTTGATTTTGTAACTGAAATCTCAACTCTGCGGTAGATTCCAGAAGCCCTCAAATCTAGGTGAGTTTTGCTCAAAGACTGTGAAAAAGCAAACCTTCTGAAATAAGAGGTAATGGTTTAAATCCCCGTTTGTCTTTCTTCTCCCCCTAGTCTGGTGATGTGGACCAGAAGCTTCTCCATCCTATTGAATTGAATCTCTGAGATAATCATGTGGTCAAGCTTTCAGTCAACACACAACAAAGAGCCACAGCTACACAGTGACGCTGTGATGAGGGGCTGATGGACCACATGTTGGTGACCTGCAGGGAACCAGGAGCAGGAAGCAAAACAGATTCTAAAGAGCTTTTTAAATCAGACATAGTAGAAAGTAATTAATTACATTTTGGAGTTAAGATTTTTAAATAATAGCTTTCTGGACAATTCTCATTCTTTTTGGTAAATATTCTGCTTTAGATTTAAAAAAATATTTTGGGTAGGATTATTTTGTAAAAGCAGTAAAGAATATTAAATTGTTATAATAAAGGGGAAACATTTTAATACAACAAATATATCTGAAACCTCACCCTCTTGGCATATCAATATTTCCTCCATCTGGTCCTTATGCATATGTTCATGTGATTTGTATATAAATACAATTACATTTATATTCTACCTTGGCATTGATAGATCATAAGTATTTTTAATGTAGTTCCCCTGAGCAATTTTTTGTGTGTGTGTGTGGTACGCGGGCCTCTCACTATCGTGGCCTCTCCCATTGCGGAGCACAGGCTCCGGACGCGCAGGCTCAGCGGCCATGGCTCACGGGCCCAGCCGCTCCGCGGCACGTGGGATCCTCCCGGACCGGGGCACGAACCCGCGTCCCCTGCATCGGCAGGCGGACTCTCAACCACTGCGCCACCAGGGAAGCCCTCGAAGCTTTATTTAAATGGGACCCACAGATGGTTTTTAAATAGGTGAGTGACTTCAAAATGGAGCTTTAAAATATTAATATGAGTGGTTTTGTTCAGGATGGGCTGAACTGGGCCCAGTCTGCAGGCAGAGAACGCAGTCCGATGGCCAGGGAGCAGGTGGTAGGAATAAACGTGAGAGTTGCCAGGCAGGGGAACTGGGGCGGAAGCGCGGGCGGGATGTGGGATTGAAGGGGACGGGAGCTGGCGGTCGTTCTCAGGTTCTGAAGGAGGGCCGTGGCGAGCAGCACACAGCCCGGGCAGACCTTTCATCAGCTTTGCTTGCGCTGTCGGGATCCAGGTGTGACCCTGAAGAGCAAGGGCACCTCCGTGATGACAGACTAGGCATGGACGGGATCTCAGGAGAACCCTAAAGGGAAGAGAGCAAAGGACAGAGACTCTGGGAATGGCCACATTTAAGGAGAAGAGAGAGAAGAACAAATAGGGCACGTCCAGGAGCTAGGCGGGCGGGGCTGAAGAGGGTTCCGGGCATCAGATGCACTGGGGCCGACAGGGATGCTGAGTTAAGAACACAGACCAGGAGCTTGGGAAGAGGAGGCCACCCCCATCTGAGGACTTCGCTGGTGAAGGGAGTGGAGATCAGAGCCCAGCCTCCCTCCGGAGGCCGCCCTGGAAGCAGGCACTGCAACTGTCAGAGGGCAATGTGTTCCCACTCACTGGCCTCTGAGAGGCTCTGTGAGGGCAGACTCAGCCCACTGGCCCTTTCCCATCCACACCGTCTCGTCATGAGCTTATGCCTGGCCTCTGATGCGGTGAAGGTTCCTCTCCTTACGTGAGGAGGCTTCCGTCCACGGGAGGTGAAGTGTCCTCGTCACAAGAACGTCTGAGAACAGGTTTAACAGATCGGTAGACTGGAAGATTTACCCCGACTGAAGAGAATTTAACAGGATCTGAGTTAAAAAGAAAACAAGACTCAAACGTCAACATCTAAGCCAAGAGACAAAGGCAGGGAGCAGGGCGTTTAGTCTCCACGGCTGGCGGGTGTTACTGCCAGGGTCTGTCTGCCTCTGCAGATTGGAGCAATTTCCTCTCCCTCCACCCTCATCCCCACACCAGCCGGCATCGGGCAACCTAATCCAAATGCCACATGCCAAGCCTACTGACAGATTCAAAGGACTTCAAGGCTGGAGGGGCCCCTCGAGGTGACTGTCAGCTGAGAACCAGGGCCTGGCAAAGCTGCTGCCTGCAGGCCAGGTCCTGCCCTGGCCTCTGGGGGGTTTCCTGGTGTGCGGGGACGCCAGGGGCTCACACAGTCTGGCTGCTCTCGAGCAGCAACAGCAGAACTGAGCAGTTGCACCGGAGACCGTCTGGCTTGAAAATCTAAACTCTTTACTACCCAGCCCTTTACGGAAAATTTGAGGAACCTGGCGGATACGGCTGGCTACCTAGCTGGCTGGCTCCTATCGTAAGCAGACGGACCTTCCTCTTTCAACCTGGGCGAATTGTGGTGCTTGAAAAAAGAACCAGGAATAATTTTTAGAAGTCAGAGTTTTCCATTAAGTGGCTTGGCCGGATTCCAGAGTTTCTATTCATGGACGGTAGAGCAGGACCGGGCACATGTCGTGCACACAATCCTCAGACCTCACTTTTGTTTCTGCTCAATCCCTTGTCCTTTGAACCAGCACAATAAAAGTGCTTCAATAAGCAGGGTCAAGTAGGATGGACCAGAGAGAAATGTGAACACGAGATTACGGCTGCGATTAGAGGCCGAATGCCCTCAGCCACACAGCATGAACTGAGAGCACCTTTATTATAAACAGCTGTCTGGCTGCTATAGAACAGACGGCAACCGCATTTTAAACTGTTTTGTCCGAGTGAATGAAGCACGGTCATTTTGGAGAACAGGGAAGCAAAGTTTTAAAAGAGCTGAAAAGCTTTTCAAATGCCCGTATTTTCTATGTTCCAGAGGGACTTTGGTCACTTCAGTTCCTACGTGGGATGTGAAGTGGTCCCACATCAGGGGGGCTCTGATCTCCCCTCCCTTCACCAGCAAAGTCCTCAGCCGGGGGCGGCCTCCCCTTCCCAAGCTCCTGGTCTGTGTTCTTCCACAAGTATAGAAGCATCAGCTCTTTTGGTTTGGGACTGATGTGTAAATGAGAATCAGTTAACTTGGGAAGTGCGTCCACCGAGCCGTCCAGAGTTAGCTGGACATCCTCTCCTTAGGTGAGGAGAATTCTGTCCACGGGAACTGCTGGTCTCTTTGGGAAGCAGGGGGGCAGATACATCAAAAGTCTCAGTGGAGTTTATGTCTTTTGACCCAGCAATTCCCCTTCGAAGAATGTGTCCTAAAGAAACAGTGATGTGGAAAAGATTTATGTACCACACGCACTATTTAAAATAGCCAAAAATCAGAAATAATTTAAATGTCCAACAATTGGATTCTGCTTAAACAAATTGTCATACATTTATATGGTGGAATGTCATGAAGCCTTTAAAATTATGATTTAGAAGAAAATGTATTAACCTGGAAAATGTTCATAGTATATTAGGAAAAAAATATCAGAATAAATATGATCCCTTGGAAAATATCTCAAAGAAAATAAATCAAAACATTAGCCAAGTTTATCTCTGGGGGTGGGATTTTAAGTGTCCTGTACATTTTTCTTCATGCTTTGGTGTTTGTACTTTCAGTATCATGTGTCTTGGTGTAGATATTTTTTCCTTGGACTTGAGATCTATTGGGCTTTTGAGTCTATGGATAGGATCTTCGATTAATCCTGGCAAATTCTCAGCTGTAATCTTTTCAAATATTGTCTCTGCTCCTTCTCTGTTTCCTGTCCTCTGGTTACTGATTAGACATACCCTGGACCCTCTCTCTCTGTCCTCACGTCCTTGAACCTCTTTTTCATTCTTCCCATTTCTGTGGCTCTCCCTGCAACATTCTAGTCATTCCTTCAACTGTATCTTTAGTGTTTCTTCATCTGTGTGTTCAATCTATCCATTGAGTCTTAAATTTCAAATATCATTATTATTTTTTAAAATCTAGAACTTCTATTTGGTCATTAGTTATAATTTCTTGTTCTCTGCACATATTTTTAATCTTGCCTTTAATTCTTTTTTTTTTTTTTTAAACAGCCCTTTATTTATTTATTTATTTATTTTGCGGTACGCGGGCCTCTCACTGTCGCGGTCTCTCCCGTTGCGGAGCACAGGCTCCGGACGCGCAGGCTCAGCGGCCATGGCTCAGGGCCCAGCCACTCCGGGGTATGTGGGATCTTCCCGGACCGGGGCACGAACCCATGTCCCCTGCATTGGCAGGTGGACTCTCAACCACTGCGCCACCAGGGAAGCCCCCCTTTAATTCTTTAGACATAGTAAACATAGTTCAATTACATTCTGTCTGATAATTCTAAAACCTAAAGTCCTTGTAGGTCTATTTCTGCTGTCTGTTGTTTCTGTTTATTCTCAATCATGGAGGCTCATTTCTGTTTCTTTTTTTTTTTTTTAATATTTTATTTTTTAATTTTTTGGCCGAGTGGCTTGTGGGATCTTAGTTCCCGGACCAGGGATCAAACTCGCACCCTCAGCTGTGAAAGCGCCAAGTCCTAACCGCTGGACCGCCAGGGAAGTCCCTGGAGGCTCATTTCTTTTGTGCCTGTATGAGTTTTATCTGTGAGCTCTGTAAGAGTAAATTAAAAAATGGAATTTTCTGGTTGCTGAAAGGGAAAGAGAGTATTACCTCTCCAGTTGCTACTCACTGGAAAATCATTTGTGGGTTTCTTAGAGATGAAAGATAAAGAAAAATTCCTCCAGAGAGGAAGTGCAGGGGTTTTTTTCCCCCCGTTTGGAGATGCCTTAAATCCAGCTCTCAGTGTGAAGCGACTTTATTGAACTAGGAACGTGTGTTTAGGCTGCAAATCTGCAGTGAGAACTAGCGATGGTTGTAAGTACCTGGGGCAGGATACCCCGTCCCCTGGGCACCAAGGTTTAAAGCAGCAACGTTTCTTGCAGTCTTTGGAGCAGGGGAGGGACTTCTAATTCTTTTCTTCTAATTTTTTTTTTAGAACATAAACCCTGCTTTTTTTAAAAAAATTTATTTGTTTTTGGCTGCGTTGGATCTTCATTGCTGCACCCAGGCTTTCTCTAGCTGCGGCGAGTGGGGGCTACTCTTCATTGTGATGCGCGGGCTTCTCATTGCGGTGGCTTCTCTTGTTGCAGGGCACGGGCTCTAGGCGCGTGGGCTTCAGTAGTTGTGGCACACATGCTCAGTAGTTGTGGCTCGTGGGCTCAGTAGTTGTGGCTCGCAGGCTCTAGAGCGCAGGCTTAGTAGTTGTGGCGCGCGGGCTTAGTTGCTCCGTGGCATGTGGGATCTTCCCGGACCAGGGCTTGAACCCGTGTCGCCTGCATTGGCAGGCGGATTCTTAACCACTGCGCCACCAGGGACGCCCCCTCTTCTAACTGTTAAGCTGAGTGTGCGGTCCTCTGGGTGCCAGGCTCTGGGTGTCTGTCCACTCCTCGGATGGACGTTACCCTTAACCCGAGTTCCTCCTATGAGGTCATGGATACTGAGGCTCAGATCAACCCTTGACCCCTTTCTTGTTTTTTTGTTTTTGTTTTTTGTGGTACGCGGGCCTCTCACTGTTGTGGCCTCTCCCGTTGCGGAGCACAGGCTCCGGACGCGCAGGCTCAGCGGCCATGGCTCACGGGGCCAGCCGCTCCGTGGCACGTGGGATCCTCCCGGACCGGGGCACGAACCCGCGTCCCCTGCAATGGCAGGCGGACTCTCAACCACTGCGCCACCAGGGAAGCCCCCTTGACCCCTTTCTTCCTCTCTGTTTTGCACCATGAATCCGACAGGACATCACAGTGGCTTGTCTTTAGTTCTGTCTGGAGTCTGACCTCTTCTCACGACCCCCTTCCGCTGTCCCCTCTGGCCTCCCCTCTAGCCTCATCACTGGCACTGCCGCTGAGCATTTCCTCGGCCATTTCTCTCCCCTGATCCTGCGTTCGGCTGTGGACTCGCCGCAGCCGTGGGGGGTTGGCAGGTGTGGCACCAGCAGAGGCTGAGACACGTGCTGGCCTGTGTCCGCCACTCCCATGGCCTTGAGCGTGGGCCCTGGTCCTCCTGTCGGCAGACGCCCTGCGTCAGCCAACGGCCAGCCACTGTCAACCTTCCTGCCACCCTGCAGGTGACCACGGTCCCGACCAACACTGACAGCCCGGCCCGGCCCAGCCGAAGCCCGCAGCATAGAAAAGAAACTGTGTTTTCTGCAGATGCCACGGCCTGTTAGGCAACGTAAAACGGAGACACGCAGGTTCCTGAAAGGTAACTTGGGATTTTCCTTTTCCACTGAATTAACTGCCAAAGATATAATCAAGTAACTAACCCCTAAAAACAGCATGTAAAGAAATCTGAGATCTCTGTGTATATTTCATGATTCCTCTATTTTCAATAAAAATATTTATCTTCCATGTTTATTTATTTGCCAAGAACTGGGCAGCTTTACCTGAAGCTCTCCTACTCATTGGTGGCTTTCCCACTCTATTGTTTTCCTCTATGGCCATTTCCTTAAGAAGTTGAATGTGCACTCACCCCACGACCCAGTGGTCAGACTCGCAGAACTGAAATGTGTCTCCACGAAGGCTTGTGCACAAATGTTCACATCAGCCCCAAACAGCAAACCGTTCGTGATGGTTAACTGTAGCGTCAACTTGACAGGCCACGCACGGGGTGCCCAGGTATCTGGCCAAACGTGATCGCGGGTGTGTCTGGGAAGGTGTTTGAGGATGAGATGAGCAATGGAGCTGCACGCCTCGCCTCCTGACGGTGGGCCCCATTCGAGCAGCTGAAGGCCTGACCAGAATGAAAAGACTGACCCCCCATGGGGAAGAGCGAATTCTCCTGCCCGACGGCTCTGCCGGGACACTGTGTTTCTCCTGCCTTTAGTCTCGGACTGAATCATTGGCTTCTCTTGGGTCTCAAACCTACCGGCCTTTGGACTGGAGTTTACGCGATGGGCTCCCGAGGCCCCCAGCCTGTCGACCGCAGACCTCGGGGGTCATCAGTCTCTACAGCCATGGGAGGCAGTTCCTCAGCATACACCCCCATGCCGCCCAGAGGGTTCACTAGCGGGTGAATGGACGAATCCTGGAATTCTCAGCAGTAAAAAGGCATAAACTACCGAGACAGCAACAACAGACAGGAATCTTGAGAGCCCTGTGTGGAGTGAAAAAGACACAGATGAGTTCATACTGTGTTTCCATTTGTGTGAAATTCCAGAGAAGACGGGGCTGTGACGCTGGAGGGCAGCCTGGCGGTGCTGGTGGAGGGGAGGTGACCTGAGGGGCACGGGGAGCCCGTGGGGTGACGGGCACGGCCCCAGTGGCAGTGGCACTTTGGCGCACGCAGGGCAAACGCGCGTTCTGTCTCAGCAGAGCTGGTTTTGCAGAAAGAATCAGCCAGCCTGGCGGGAGTGACCTTCTCTGAAACCGTGTCCTTTGCTGCCCCAACCTGCAACACAGGACGTTTAGATGGTCGGGCAGAAACCAAGTTGGGCCCAACCCATCTGAAGCCCCGGGGCCGGGGCGGGGGTGTTCCTCCTGCTACTGTCCCTTCCAGGTAGGCGGTGATGCTGGCCCTGCCCATCCCCCTGCCCCTCCCTCACCCCGTGGGGGACCTGAGGAGGCAGAGGCTGGGCTGGAACAGAACGTGGGGTGTCCCTGGCCCTCGGGCCTCCAGCCGGCCTCACCCTCAGTCTCACGATGCCTGGAGGTCTGGGCCGAGCTGACTCCCACCTTCAACATGATCCAGAGGCCACAGATCACTTCTCACCAGGGAAAGCTTCCCAAGACAGAGCATAGAGGGCACGAAGAGCAAACGGAAGTCTCACGAGGCCTGGAACACAGGTGAACAGGGAGGAACTGTTTCCACGTTAGCCGGACTTGCCAAACGGGTCAGTTCCAAATGGGTGCGAGGATTCTCAGCAACTGTTCCGCGTCTCGTCCGAACCAGCCCCGTCTGACTAGTAGAGGCGGTCCTAGGAGATCTGGTCGTGCAGCCCACGCTGGGTGGCGACTTTGCTGCTGTAGTTGATTAGTTTCTTAACCACGCCTTCAGCCATGTTAACACCACTCCCCAGATTTGAGAACTCATTAAAAGAGAAACGCTGGATCATAGAAGCAATAACCTGAATTTTGTCCAATGTACTGAGAATTCATTTAAATGGAAATGTGTTTTCTTGCTTAGGACTTTGGGGGGTGCCTCGGGGTGCGAAGGAGCCAGTGCCTAGCTGACGTGCACGATGTTCCCTGCAGGCTCAGAGCGCCCCTCTCGGTGCTGGAGAGAAGGTGCTCTGTGACCTGGGGCAGATGCCTGGGCGTCTGTGCCTCAGCTTTTGCCCGTGAGAAGGAGGTGGCGATGGGAGCCTCCCACACACACACAGGCCGCTGCCAAGGACGAGGGCAGAGAACACACCGGCTGTGAGGGGCATGACTCATACTTTGCTTTTGGTCTAATTTGCAGCTTTTGCCTTTGACGACACTATTTGCCTCGTGTGGTTGTTGTGAGGATTAAATGAGATGATTTAGGTAAACTGTCTGATACGTTCAATAAGTCAAAGTTATTTATTTCGGAAGTTTATAGCTAAGGATGTAACTGTAAAAATTGTTAATGTTGGATGATGCCTTTAAGCCTAAAGTTAGGTGTCATTTGCCTGTTTTCATTTGGAGGCGGCCTTTTCACGTGTTCTCTGGGTGTCGATCTCACCACAACTGCATGAAGTGAAAACCCTGACCCGAGGCAGCCACTAATCTGCCTTCTGTCAGTGTCAGCGTCACATCTTGTATATCGGATATTTAACGTGTCCGTAATCTTTAGGAGAATCTGGCGTATTAGGGAGTCTGACAAAATAGGTTTGTCATTTCTATGTAAAGTGTATAATTAAGTGTAGACTTGTAATTTTTTTTAACATCTTTATTGGAGTATAATTGCTTTACAGTGTTGGGTTAGTTTCTGCTGTATGACAAAGTGAATCAGCCATATGTATACATATATCCCCATATCCCCTCCCTCCCACCCTCCCTATCCCACCCCTCTAGGTGGTCACAGAGCACCAAGCTGATCTCCCTGTGCTATGCGGCTGCTTCCCACTAGCTATCTGTTTTACGTTTGGTAGTGTATATATGTCCATGCCACTCTCTCACTTCGTCCCAGCTTACCCTTCCCCCTCCCCGTGTCCTCAGGTCCATTCTCTGCATCTGTGTCTTTATTCCTGTCCTGCCCCTAGGTTCTTCAGAACCTTTTTTTTTTTTTAGATTCCATATATATGCGTTAGCATACGGTATTTGTTTTTCTCTTTCTGACTTACTTCACTCTGTATGACGGACTCTAGGTCCATCCACCTCACTACGAATAACTCAGTTTCGTTTCTTTTTATGGCTGATAGACTTGTAATTTTTAAATTAAAAAGTTTAAGAGCATTTGACAAAGTTTGTAAATGCTATTGGAACGTATACAAGAAGTTGAAAGTTCCTGTACTTACAACTTTGATTTATTGGATTTTTAACGAGTTGTTTAAGGTTGTCATAAGTTTTTTTGAGTTGGGGATATAGATTGCTTGCGCCCTTCAGACATTTGAAATATTTAAGAAGAAAAATGAATATATTAAATTTATAAGTGCAGTTCAAAATGTGGAGAAGAATTTAATTAAATGGATTGATTTTTAAGAGTTTAGTTGGTTCAACTGATTGAAGGTGATTCTTACGTTATCTGAAGTTTTACACATACTAGAACATGACATAAGATTTGTACAATGAACATAAAAGCTAGAGGAAAAAAAGGTTTTTTTGAATTTGAACTTTAATAAGGCATCATTCATTTGAAATTTAAGTAGCTGTAAAGTTCTTTCTGTGCATTAAAGTCCCTGTCGCTCATTAAAAAAAAAAAAAAAAACCCGAAGACCCAAACCACACATAGACACAGTCTCACAGCCTTCATTCATGCAGAGCTGGACACAGTCCACACGTAACTGAACGGGCCTTGGCCTTTCGTGCACAGTCCCGGCTCCCAGCTTTCGGAGTGGGGGAGGGGAGGGAGGGGGAGGGGTTGCCTGGCGATGACCACATCGTGGTGATGTCGGCCCTGAGCTCTACCCGGAGTGAGCAGTTGGGAGAGGAACCTGCAGACTGATGCTTGGATCTGTGATATTAGTGTTGGCCTTTTCTTAAGAAAAGAAAAAACCCTTCCTCTCCAGAACACACTGGGTTTCCTCTGATCGCTCTGCTCTTGATATGTGGCACGATGCCCCGGTACCAACCCCTGACACCCGAGAGGTGCCCTAGGACTGGTGTCCTGGCACCTTCGAGCGAGGGAAGCAGGACCCCAAGCGCACCCTCAGCCGCAGCCTCCATCGCAGCGAACGGCAGGAAATCATACTCGGTTCTGCATCTGCCTCGTGTTTCGTCTGGTTTGGGCCCTAAACAGTTGAAGAACAAACCTGAAAGGACGACGGGGAGGACCGGGGTCCGCACACACTCACACGCTCGGGATAAACGCTAGAAGGAAGGGACGCGCTTTCTGAAGGGGTTTTGAGGGTCTTGGGAATGAAAGTTCTTAGCTCCCATGTTTCCTCCTTCGTGGGGACCCCGCGGCCGGCGCCGGGGGCCTCGCCTGGGACCAGGGCGCTGCGGTGAGGACGGAGGGCCGCCCTGAGCAGGTCCGAGCTCCCGCCAGAGAACCGCTGACTTCTGAGGGTGACTTTGTTGTTGCTGTTGATCTCGCTTTCAACTTTGAGAGGAAACTAGAAGGGGGGCGCGGCCTCTATCCCACGAGAGTCTCTAGCTCCCTATTTGGGCCTCCACCCCACGGACGCCCTCGGAGCCCAGCCGTCATCATCTTATCCCTGGGCGTCCCGGGGTGCCGCCCAGCCCGCCCCACTGTGGACCACTGGACCTGCAGTTCTGGCGGCCGGGAAAGGTCCAGGTCTGGTTCTGTTGGCGTCGCACACAGTAAAGCTGCACGTGCATAGACTCCAGGGAGGGGTCGGCGCCTGTTCCTTGAGCAGCAGACCGTTCGGAACCCAGGGGAGGTCCCTGCAGAGGCGGCGAGTTTTGATCCAGCGGCCCCATGTGTGACTCCCGTGGCCTCAGGCCAAGGGGACGTTTACATGCCTTCACTCGATATTCACACGTTTGAGAACTTATTCAATAAAACTATAAGCCATTTAAAAAACTATAAACCATTTTGTTTTTCCCACTAAAAAATGTCATGAAAACTCCTAGAGTGGCTCGAAGAAGACTCCCAGGGACGACAGTAGTTTCTGGGCCGTGTTCAGAGCTCGCTACGCTCTCGTCTCTGGGAGCAGCAAGGCTGGATGGCTTCTGACGGTGAGACTTCGCCACCTGCTTCCCTCCACGCGGTTCCTCCTTCCCCCTCCCGAAGGTCCCCCAGAAGGAATACTTTCAGAGTGAATGACAACAACAGGAAAAGCGTGACACAGAAAAGAAAAAAAGAGAGGGAGGCTTTGGGAAGGAGAAAAGTTCTGTCTCTTGCCAAGGTGTGTTCAATTCATCAAGCTGTGTCCTCCTGTGTGTACATTTTAGTTCAATGTAAAACTTAAAAAGTTTTTGCATAGATATATATATGTGTGTGTGTGTGTGTATATATATATATATATTAATCATGGTAAAATACACAACATAAAATCTACTATCTTGGCCATTTTTAAGCGGCATTAAGTCACGTTGTTGTGCAGCCATCGCTGCCATCATTTCCAGAACTTTGTCATCTTGCAAAACTGAAACTCTTCCCAGATAACACCTCTACATCCCCCTCCCCTAGCCCGACACCCACCCTCCTTTCTGCCTCTGTGGATCCGGCTCCTCCAGGGACCTCCCGCAAGTGGAGTCACACAGTGCTTGTCCTTTGTGTCTGGCTTGACTGAGCATAACATCCTCAAGGTTCATGCATGTTTAGCAGGTGTCAGGATTCCCTTCCTTTTTAGGGCTGAATAACATTCCATGGTATGGAATAAACCATTCCATTTCCATGGTATAAACCCTTCTGTTTTAAAACAAAGGTAAAAGGTGGGAATGCATAGACACAAGAAAATGCTGGCAGCCCGTGGATAATGTTAATTCATTGACCCGGCGGGTTTGTGTGGTGCTTCTGTGGGTCAGGGTTACACGTAGCATTTTCTGTCCATTCTGGTCTACTCCCCACAACTTTAGTTCCATTTTTTCGGATGAGAAAACATCAATAAAGGCAGAGAGGTGAAACCAATTCCCCGAAGTCATGGGGCTGGAAAGGAGCGGTGCTGAGCGCAGACCCGCTCCTGTGACCGAGGCCGAGCCTGGGCTGGGCTGGACCTGCCCACCTTGCAGGGTGGCTGCGCTGGGGGAGAGGGAACCTTCCGAGTTATAGGACGCGTGACGGCACCACTGAGCCTGCGCAGAAGCCCTGACTTCCTGCCGACCACTTCGGGGTCACCCTGGGCCTGGCTGAGTGGGGCCTGCAGCGTGGCGGCCTGGGGTCGTCTTCCCCAAAGGGGCCCGCAGAGCGTGCACCTGGGCACCTGCCCGTGGCCCTAGTCCCCTCGGCTGCGGAGAGTCCCCTCGCCGCCCCCATGCGCTTGGCCGCCCCCGGGAATGCTTGGCGGGGCCGGGGCGATGGGTGCTACCTCCCCTCAGAGCGCCGCTCGTGTGTCCGTGGCGACGGGTCGGGACGCGCCCCTGGAGCCCCGTGCGTGCAGCTCAGGCCTGGCACCGCCGGTGACGCGCTGTCCGCAGGGCCAAGCCCCTTCCCAAAACTATCCATGGGGACAGCTTTGGCACCCATGGTCACAACCAGTGAAGAGTATGGGAACTTCCCGCCAATTCTTGTCTGGTGGGGCTGCATTTTGAATTTGGGTTTCTTTCGAGCCTTCGAAGCATCTGGGCTGGTCTTGGTGTTGTTATGCTGTGTCCTGCATCCATCCAGAAGTGGGTTTGCCAGGCGGGGGCAGTGTGAGTGGGAATATTGCATTTCTGATCAAGAACTTGCCATTAGACACACACAGGTATCGCCCCGCGTCATAAAAGCAGAGCTACAAATACACAATTATGTGTAATTATACACAGAAGGGTCTTCCCCAAGAACCGCAAACTCCAGCCTTGCTGGGGGAAAGATCTCTTGGGCATCATGCTGAGTGAAGTAAGTCAGAGAAAGGTGAATACTGTGTGTTTCCACTAAAATGTGGAATCTAAAAAATACAACAAACTAGTGACTATAACAAAAAAGGAACAGACCCACAGATGAAGAACAAACTAGTAGTTACCAGTGTGGAGGTACAAACTGCTATGCAGAAAATAAAAAAGCAACGAGAATATATTGTACAGCACAGGGGATACAGTCTGTGGTCTATAATAACTATAAATGGAGTAGGACTTTTAAAAATTGTGAATCACTTTGTTGTACAACTGAAACTTATATAATATTGACATCAACTATACCTCAAAAAAAAAGTTTTCAAAAGTTAAAAAAAGGAAAAACAATTAACTCACTACAGAACTAGTGATTTAAATTTAAGGCCAGTTTTAATTACTTATCTGGTAAAATGCTTATTTTCAGTTACAGTTTAATCTATGAAAGATACTGTTATAGCACAAAAAGTTTTAGTAAGAGTTTTGTAAACATTATGACCTAAGTTACCATTTACATATATGGTACTAGGCACAGTTCACTGTTTTAGAGTTATTTAAATTCCTAACTGACCATAAAAAGTCTTGCTATGGCATTCCATAATGCAAAGGGGAAAAAAAATCTTTGGGGCAGTAAGAAATCTTAGAGTGAATAAGCTGAAGCTTTGCAGTGTAATGTGGAATTAGGAAGAGAAATACATTTTCTGACTTTAATGTACAATGTACATGTTATTTTAAAAAGTTATTCCGAGAATGCCCTGAGCCCTCTGAAGGCAAGGGTGGGGTGGCAGGGTCTTTACAAAAGATTCACCCTTTGAAGTCATGCAGTACTCTGCAGAGTTTTGTTCTGGTGGAGATCCAAAAATTGATCCATAAGTCAATGTTACAAATATCAGAAGAATAAGTTCAAAAGAAAGCATTTTAGAAAAAGCACTTTATTCAGTAACACTAAAGAATTAAAGAAAGTGTTAATAGAATTAAAGAAAGTGTTAATAGGGGAAAAAAAAGCCTAAAGAGAAAAGAGACCTAAATCTCCTCAGGTTAATTTTTGTAAAGGATGTTTGAATTGTCTTCACAGTTCTTATTCTAGGTGTTCTCGTACAAGAAACCTATGATCTAGCCACTTATTTAAAGATCAAAGAAGCTGGGCTATATCGGAAATCGTCTGGTTGGCTCTTCTCGCCTTTCTCTTTTCTTTTTAAACTTAAGGTATCTTTTTTGTTAATTTCATGGGGAAAAACAACTCAGTAAAATAAAGTTTAAAAAAGGGAAAGTGAGTGATGATGTATGAAGTGTTTTAGGATTTTAAACACTGGATTTGGGCACTGTGAATGTAGTAATACTTGACACTTTGTAACCACTATAGGTTGTGCAGTGCCAGCCGGATGACCGGGCTTCCAAAAACAGGAGTGGAAGAATATAATTGTCTTGTACGCTGTGGATTAAAGAAACAGAGTGTGTAAATGTAATAGGTATGGCATTTCAGTTTAAAAATAAGCTTAGGGATTTAAAAAATTTCTATTAAATTGGGAGAAAAATAGTTTCAGTGAAATTTCCAAATATTAACAAGTCAGAAGAAATACATCTGGAATCTTGACCACAGGGGCGATGGTTTCTGTTTTTAACACACATATTAGTGCTAAAAGTGATTGAATAGAGGCAACCGTTTCCCTGGCCATGTCCCTGTGAGGGAGGAGGACCCTGGCCTTCAGGGCCACGGACGCCCCAAATAGCAACATAATGTGAGACATGCTTTCATTTTTTACACGAACTGAAATCAAAACACTAACCTGAAGAAATACCACAGGCACCGTGGAATTGCGAAATTTTGCTTCTTTATCAATTAGTGGTTTTCAAGTAGGAGCATCTAATTTTACCCTCCCGACCCGGCACCGAGCGGCCCTACTAGACTATAGACCAAACTGGCACCGTCACCAACACGCAGGGAATAAAGTCCACATTTAAAGTGTAGAAACGAACTACAGTTACAGTTCTCGCTTCCATCTCCAGCCCCACTCAGAATCACATCGTGGGTCACGATTGCACCTGACATGTGTCCTGGTGGAACCTGGGGTACTGAGAACATTCACAGCCACCCAGTGAGCTGTCCTTTCACCGTCTGGTCACTGCGACAGCGGCTGAAGCTTTTTTATCAGAAAGCTTTTCAAATTGGGATTTTCTAGTGGCCCTTTTCGCCCAAGAAAACTCAGCCCCACAGCCGGGGGCCTGAGGCATCCCCTGTGGGTGAGGAATTACCTTCTCTCCTGTGCACCAGCCTGGGGAGATGGAGAAAATAGCCACTTGGAGAAGTCTCTCCATCAGTCTGCTGGGAAAGCCTTTAATTTCCAAGCCGGCGGTCACCAGCCAGCTGCACACAGTCATCTTTTCATCAGATTGTCAGTGGGTCGCTCTTTACGATATAAGACACAGTCTGGGCTTCCCTCTGGTGCACTGGTTAAGAATCCGCCTGCCAATGCAGGGGACACGGGTTTGAGCCCTGGTCCGAGAAGATCCCACATGCCGCAGAGCAACTAAGCCCGGGCACCACAACTACTGGGCCTGTGCTCTAGAGCCCGCGAGCCACAACTACTGAGCCCACGAGCCACAACTACTGAAGCCCGCACGCCTAGAGCCCATGCTCCACAGCAAGAGAAGCCACCGAGATGAGAAGCCCGTGCACCGCAACGAAGAGTGGCCCCCTCTCGCCGCAACTAGACAAAGCCCACGTGCAGCAATGAAGACCCAACGCAGCCAAAAATAAATAAAAAATTAAAAAGAAAAAACACAACAGTCTGCTGTGGAGTCTGGCCCCAAATACATCATCAGGAAGTTACAGTAATTCACAAAAAGATGAATCAGGTGGGGCAGGGTGCAGTTTTGTGGGACAAGAACTGACCAGCCGCAGAGGAGGTAGGATGTGAGGTGTGACAAGGCCCAGGCTCAACATCACCAGTGTCCACTGGCTTGTACACAAACAGCGACGGGACCCCTGTGTCATCTTCCAGCCTCCCCGGGCAGCGCAGGATCTGTGTAGACGCCAAACGGGGCCCTCGTCCCAACCAGCACATGCACTCACGCGGGCAGGAGACCCCGACAATGTCACTCATGCTTAGAAAGCAAAGAGGCTACCCACAAAGAATGGTTAGGAAACTGGAAGAGTTTTATTTTGTACTGTTAAAAAATGTAGGTCGTGGATTCATCTGTATAAATAATTTTTCTGGCAACAGTAGTTAACTTTTAACCTCCCGTTCAAAAACTTCACAACTTCAAGCGTTTGAAATGCACTTAAAGATTTCCCCTGCTTTTGTTTTCTACGGTCCATTTTCATATTAATTAGCCGACTCATAAAGTCAAAGAATTTCTTTCAAAATAAAGTTCAAATCTCTACTAGTATGTAATGGGACACATTTGCATTCTCTTGGTCAGTATCCATTTTAATACTTTTATTTTCTTTCATTTTTTTCCTGAAAGATAGAAAGTGGGGGAAATAGGCTTACCTGTACGATTCAGATCAAAGCACAAAATGTCATTTAAAAAATAAATACCTAAGGCATACCGGCCACACTTTCACTCAGTTTCCTCGGCTGTTCAGACTTATCTCAAGGGTCTGCTCTCCCCCTGCCGCGGCTCTGCCTCTGATGGGCGGCTGCTTCCTGTCACTTGTCATGAAGTGTGTGGCTTGATATCCTGGGCTTCACATGCCGGTTCAGAAACTCAGTGACGCTACATGGACTTGCTCAAAATCTTTTTTTAGTGCGGTTTGGCAAATATCCCAAATGAAATTCAACTCTAAGTTAAAGTCTCACACAGAGATAAGGCTAAGAGCATCTAGACTTGCTGGGCCGTCCAGAGGCTCCGGGGCGGGGATGGGGGCGTAGGAAAGGAAAACCGAATTGCCTGCCACAGACACCCCTGCTTTCCCACCACAGAACAGCGCCCCGCGGAGACCGCAGCAGCTGCGGAGGCGGCCGGGCTGCTGGGCGCGGGGGCTGCTGGGAGAATCTCTGGCGGCCCCGCCCCTGCGCCCCCTCCCTGCCTCGGACGCGCTCCCCACTACCTCCCAGCGTTAGGAACAGCAAGCACTGACACACGAGCCCGACCCTCGCTCGCCCCCTCCTCCCGCCTCCAGGCTCCACCGCCGGTGTGAGCCCCCTGGGTCTTGGATGCTAGGCCACCGCTAGATGGCCAAGTCACTGGCCCTGGCCCGGCCGCCGCTGGACTTACTGGCCTTGCTGGACCGGCCGGGGTCTGCGGGGAGCTCGGGGGGCGCGTGCAGCTCCACGGCAGTCACCGCCCCCTCCCCGTCGCTGTCGCCCGAGCTCCCCGCCCCGCCCTCCGGAGGGGGCTGCTGGGGGCCGGCCGGGGGCTTCGGGGCTGCGGGCGCGGACAACGGCGGGGAGGCCTTCCCGGCAGAAGTCTGCTGCTCGGCCTCCCGGCCGGCCCAGTTCGGCGCCGTCGCGAGCAGGTGCTGGTGGCCGCCGGGGGAGCCGACCGGGTGGCCCTTGCCGGGGGTCCCGGGCAGGGCTGCCGGCGGAGGGGGCTCGGGGTAGCCTGGGGCCGACGCCTGCCCCAGGGAAGAGGCCGAGGGCGCGTAGGAGGGCGGGAACCCGATGGTGAGGGCGGGTGGGTTGGAGTGGGAGGGCAGCAGGAGGGGCCGCTCGCACGCAGGCTTTGCGGCCCTCACGCTGGAGCCGGGAGTGTCCGGGCGGTAAGGGTCGGTCATGCCCTGTTTCAGCTTCTTCCAGCCCAGGTGGTAGATCTCCAGCATGTTGAGCAAGAGGGATACGCAGGCCACGGCCAGCATGAAGAGGATGAAGATGGTCTTCTCCGTGGGCCGCGAGATGAAGCAGTCCACCGTGTTCGGGCAGGGCCACCGGTCACAGCGGTACAGCGGCTTCAGCTGGAAGCCGTACAGGAAGTACTGCCCGGCGATGAAGCCCACCTCGAACAGCGTCTTGAAGATGATGTTGAAGACGTAGGTGCGGAGCAGGGCGCCGGCCAGGCGGACCTTGCCCCGGTCGTCGCGCACCGGGGGCCTGTCCTGCCCGAGGGGCGGGCCGTCGGCCTTCAGCCGCTCTTCCTCCCGCTCCTTCCTCTTCTCCTCCATGCGCACCAGGTGCAGCACGTGGCCCAGGTAGATGAGGGTGGGCGTGGACACGAAGATGATCTGCAGCACCCAGAAGCGCACGTGCGAGATGGGGAAGGCGCGGTCGTAGCACACGTTCTCGCAGCCCGGCTGCTGCGTGTTGCACGTGAAGTCCGACTGCTCGTCCCCCCACACCTCCTCGGCCGCGGCCCCCAGCACCAGGATCCTGAAGATGAACAGCACGGTCAGCCAGACCTTGCCGACCACGGTGGAGTGCTCCTGGGCGTTCTCTAGGAGTCTCCCCAGGAAGCTCCAGTCGCCCATCGCTTCGGATGGCTAACCTGCAAGGGAACAGGCTCGTTACTAGGCAGGCTCGCCAGGTGAGCTGAGGGTGCAGCCCCGGGCAACCCTGGGCCCCGAGGGCCGTCGGAATTTGCTGTCATGGGGAGCCGTGCTCCTGCCGACCAGCGGGAACTCTCCACGGGAAGGTGTGTGCGTGTACGTGCGCGCACAGGTGTGTGTAGCAGGCACGTGCATGCATATCTCCCGGCTGTCCACCGAGCAGGGTTTGGTGGCCGTCCACAGCACGTGTGGCCCTGAGCGGGCGGCAGTTACACGGCACAGGGGCCAGCGTGAGGGAGACGACCGCAGGCTGCTAACGCTCTCACTTCAGAGCCGAGGACACTGGGAAAGGTGCCTGAGGGGAGGGACCTCTCCCCAGCCTCCCGACACCCGTCCTGGTCTAGTCCAGCGGCTCTCGGGGGGCATGGTGCTCTGCACACAGCTGGGTGGATTCCTAAGCGGACCTTTTTGTTCATGTGAAATCAGAGTGATTTTCCCAGATGGCCGTGGTTCCCAGGCCACTGCTGTAACTCCTGCCGTGTCCACCTACTGCCTCCCCTCCCCTCCCTTCTCACCAGGCAAATGTTCCACAAACGGTCAGCTCGCTGCAGGTCCAGCCATGCCGCCTCCCCCTGCAAGACGGGACCCGGGCGCACGTGGCCAACTGCCCCACGGGAGGCGGCAGGGGGAACCCGGGGGCCTCCGTGCCCCGATGCAGGGCACTGCCAGCCTCACGGACACACACACAGACACACACAGACAGACACACACACACACACATGCACACACACATATATACACACTCACGGCCCTCCAGTGGAACCAAAGACAACTCTTCTCACATTGAATTTTAAAATGTTTAAAAATATTGATGTTTATGAGTTGGTTCTGAGGCAAAATACAAAACTTTACTGTGACCTAAAGAAACAGAGAAATGTTAGCTCTCTTTAGACCAAATTTCCAACTGTTTTGGTTGTTTGAGATCTTTCACGACAACTTACTCTTCTCAGACCCCACCAGCCCACCTGCCCCTGACTGTGACTGCCACCTGTTCTATTTTGCTTGTTCTCAGAGAGTAAAATGTTTCAATTTAGAGACTTAACTTACTGAACGTGAAGGAAGTCAGGTGTCAGGCACTTTCTGGGTTAAACCTGACTCTCACGCAGACACTGCAGCTGCCCATCTGGGCCTGGACAGCACCGCCTCACCCCGGCCCCCCCTCCCCCTGCCGCCCTCCTCCTGCTGCCCCCCCTCCCCCTGCTGCCCCCTCCCCCTGCTGCCCCTCCCCCTGCCCCCCTCCCCCTGCCGCCCTCCCCCTGCCGCCCCCCTCCCCCTGCCGCCCTCCCCCTGCTGCCCACCAGCCCATCCGGGCAGGACGAGCCCGCTGTGCCCCCAGCGCTTCATTCGAGCTTCCACACCCGCTGTTTCTTCACCTTAAAGCTTGGCCGGGGGGCGGGGCCCGGCCTGCTGACATCCACACTTAGGCCACCGTGGGGCTGTGCTGGCCCTTCGTCCTCGTCAGGCTGCGCCCGCGGGTCTGCTGCCCTCCCCAACCACCGCCTGGCCTCAGAGGGCCCCCGGCGGCGTGGCCTCAGGCCTCCACAGAAAACCTCCTGGACGGTCCTGACCACCCGTGGCCTTCCCCTTTGGTTCCAGTTCTGAGGCCATGGACCTTTGTCTGACACCTGCAGGCAGAGGGGTTGGGCACAGGGCACTCAGGGCCTCACCAGCTGAACACTGTGGGCCATTCGGTCCTTCTCCTGCCTCCCTCGGGATGAGCAGGTGCAGGTCATCCTCGCTGGGGAGCCGTCGGAGGGATGTCCCAGACCGAGGGCAGCAGGTCCGCACACCCAGCGCCCAGAGGGAGGGGACCCGGAGACTGGAGAGTGTTGCTGGCATCTCCCTGCAGGGCCAGGGAGGCGAAATGTCCCACAGTGTGTGTGTGTGTGTGTGTGTGTGTGCGCGCGTGGGAGGGGGATAGCACCCACGGCATCTGCCCTTTTATTAGGAAACCAGACACAGGAACGAACCGTCCCACCCCAAACGCCCTCTGCTGAGAGACACAAGCTATCGATGGGCCTGTTCAGTCAGTCAGAGGGAGGAGGGGCGGCGGCCCAGCCTCTCCAGAGCCCTTGGGTCCAGGGGCCGCAAAACACTTTCAAACAATGTGCCTTAAAGCTGCACCACGACCCCCAAGTGCAGCCTACAGAAGGCGGTTACCACCTGCAAACCCAGCGGGCATCTGGCAGCTTCCAAGGCTCACTAAGTCCACGACGGCACCCGTGAGCATGTGTCCCCGGCGGAGAGCCTGTGTCCCCGCGCAAGTGAGACTGTGTCCCCGGGGGCAGCACCCATCCCCTGCACTGAGTGGCAGCACAGGCTGGGAGGCTTTCCTGGGAAGGAGCTTCGTCTCACGTGTGAAGAGCTGTGGAGGTGATGACATCCTGACCCACAATTCTACTTCCAGGACGTCACACTAAGGAGCTAATCAGAGCCTTTGATAAGTGGTGCACATGGATGTTTACTGTAATACTGCTGATAAGAAGGAACACTTGGGAACGAAGCGTCCCCTGAGAGACGAACAGTTAAATGAAGAAGAGCAGCTGTCTGTCCACGGCGACATCATGGTCTGGTGACCCAGCTGCCACGCGCAGTGCTACTCTTCTCTAACATGACCAGGAAGGGAATTCTTGCTTTCCCATCTCCTTGTGTGGCTGGCAGTGACTATAAAAGGCAGTTCTATCCAATGATGTGTAAGAAGTCAGCTGGGGAACCTCTAGGAAAGCTTTTGATATCTAATAAAAGGGCAGATGCTACTCATGCTGTCCCTTCTCCCTTCTTTCCACATTGAGTACAGATGTGATGCCTGGAGCTGGGCAGCCATCTTGCAACCATGTGTCATAAGCATGAGGGAACCATCAAAAAAGTCCCCAGGCCCCTGCTGTGACACTGTGGACCTGCTGAATTGACCCCAGCTGCCACCTCCAGACTCACGGGAGAGGAGGAACCCTATTTGCTTGTCAGATTTTCTGTCGCCTGCAGACAAAAGAATTCCCAACTGATATGCTATCTTAAAATCTTTATAAAATAAGGCCAGGCATAAGTGAAAAGCCACGGTTCATTCATAACTCCCAAAATGTAAGGTACTCATTAGATTTTGCAAACATTTGTACGTGCAGATAGGAAAAGGAAGGGCAGGGATGATACTGCAATGTTAGCTGCAGGGTTTCTGAGAACTGGGCAATTTTCTGTTCTTTTCATATTTGTTTGCATTTCCCATTACAACTTATCACATTTATCATCATAAAAGATTAATGACCATGACTTTCATTTTCTGAAGTTCTGGTTTTGGAAAAAGTCTGCCAAGTCCTTTCTCATTGTTCTCTCATTATGGTCTGTAACCTTAGATCTCTTAAATCGTGTCCCTAATAAACACGCAAAGGACGAGCACAATACGTGTTGCACCACTGGCCCAACAGTGGCCGTCACGGAGGACGCAGGGCTTGCCCTGGGCTACGTTCTCCCCCCACGGTGGGGCCCCAGGTGCGCAGGGGCCGGACTGTCTCCTCCTGCTCCCGGCCTTCCTACCACACTTTGAAGCTTTGGTCTTGCTGTGGAAAATGCATGAATGAATGAATTAAAAAGTTAACCAACCAAAAAAAAAAAAAAAAAAAAAAAAAAAAAAAAAAAAAAGTTAACCAAAGGGTTGAGTATCTTTTGGGAGACCGGCAACACGGGGCCCGGTCGGATCCAAACGGGAGCCTCCGAGGCTCCTCAGCCTGTCTCTCCAGACGGCACACAGGGGCCTCGGGGTGTGTTGTCAGTACCACGCATCCCTAACGTCAATTAAGGAACAAAATAACAGCAGAGGATGAGACCCTCAGAACAGCAAGCTCTGCTGGGCCAAGTAAGGACAGAAACGGACGACAGACGGACTCCACGCCCTGCTGAGGCCAGAGTGGGCCGTCCTGAGAGGAGTCGGCAGCGGAAACGGACGACAGACGGACTCCACGCCCTGCTGAGGCCAGAGTGGGCCGTCCTGAGAGGAGTCGGCAGCGGAAACGTACCATCCAGGCGCAGGGCCATCTCAGGACCAAGCTAGAGCCGCCCACAGGCCCCAGGGCCCAGCGCTGTCACACCACTGAGCTCACACGGAGGTGGGACGTTAATTATCTTCATGGGATGCCATTTGATTGTTTTCTATTTTTATCTCAAGGAAAAATTTCATTCTGACACTATCGCAGAACAAAGATCTTATGTCTCAAAGTTTACGTGGCCGCTTTCCCATTCTTCTGATGGTTGTGTTTTCCTTCCAAATTATATGTTTCCCCTTGGGCTTGAGGTCATGTTGTTCTCCCTCCCGGTCCATCAATGGTTATTTGCTCAGTGGCAGCCTGCTGCCCAACTCTGGGCCACAGGTTCCGTTGGACACAGTAGAAGTAAACACACCTGCTTCTGAAATCTGTGTGTGGAGACGGAAGTCAGGAAAACGGGCAGTGATGCAAGCGAAGAGGGTCTCAGAGAACAAGGACATCTGTGTGAAATCATGTACCCAGGGAAGAGGGGGGTTGGCCGTGGGATCAGGCGGTGTGGCTTCGGGAAGCATGAGGGAGAAAGAGCGCCTTTCCAGGCCGGAGCATCGTCCCGGTGGCCGTGGCAAAGGTGCGGCGGGCGGTCAGGGGGGCGGGGCGGGGGCCACAGGGCGGACGTTCACTCGGCCACCCCGAGGGCACAGGACCCTGCGAAGGTTGCTCAGAAAGAAGGGCCTTGGGGAGAGGGCGGTGATCTTGGAGTGAGTGCCGAAGGAGGGGCGACAGGGGAAGAAGGCCAGGAAGGAGACACGTCGTGAGGACGGAATAGAGCAGCACGCGGTGTTCGCGCAGAGCCAGAGGAGCACGGGGGCGGGGCAGAGCACGCACAGGGTCACGTCGGAACAGAGCGCAAAGAGGAAACAGAACTCAAAATAAACGTGTCAACGTAACAGAAGACTCACTCTTCTTCTACTCTGGGGAGGTGACCCCAACATGTAGCTCTGTCCAAACTCCCAAGAGTAAGAGCCGGCCCTATTCAGGGCCACAGCAACGTGGAAAAGTTCAACCACAGAGACAAGCATGAAAGAGGAAAAAGCTGAACCTCCGAAGTGTCAGACTGAATAACACGGGACACTTGTTCTCCGGAAGAGAAGGACTGATCTCAGCGACCAGCAGGACACCCAGTGGCCATGGCTGCAGACACATTTGATACCTGGCAGGACAAGTCCTCGGCTTTGTTCTTCATATTTGTCTCAACAATTTTTGGCCTTTTATTTCTTCCATATGAAATTTAGGCAGAGCTTGTCAAGTTCCACAAAAATCTGGACACCGTTTTGATTGGAATTGCATAGGATTCACAGATGAATCAAATCTACCTCTTTACAATGTAGGGCCCCCACCACTAAGCACAACTGTTCCATGGAGGGCATCTTTATGCTGTTGGACGCTGTCCCGAAAGGTCTTATACACCTTTTGTTAGATTTATTCCCAGGTAGCTTTGTGGTTGTTCTAATACTTCGTTCTAAATAGTTGTTTTCATTATAATTTCTGAGTAGTTATTATTGCTACCTAGGAACCTTATTTCTATATATTGATCTTGTATCCAGCGACCTGTTAGAAAGCCCCTCCTAGTTGCAACAAGTCAGGAGATTCCTTTGGATTTTCTGTGAAAGACACACGATCGTATTGTCTGCCATGAAGGAGAGATGTCTCGTTCGAATCCCCGTTATTTTTTTTTCTTGCCTTCTTGCATTGGCCTGGACTTCTGGTACAATGTGGACGTGGTGACATCTTTCCTTGTTTCTGCCTTAAAATGAATGCTTCTGAAGTTTTATCACGGAGCGTGATGTTTCAACTTGTATCTGGCAAATAAATTATCCTTCAGTCTTTTGTTTTCTAAATCATGAACAAGTATGGATTTAGTGGAATACTTTTTTCCCCCCTGCATCTATGGTGATTTTTAGATGGTGAAACACCTTACTGGTCATGACTTTATTTATTTATTTATTTATTTTGCGGTACGCGGGCCTCTCACTGTTGCGGCCTCTCCCATCGCGGAGCACAGGCTCCAGACGCGCAGGCTCAGCAGCCATGGCTCACGGGCCCAGCCGCTCCGCGGCATGTGGGATCTTCCCGGACCGGGGCACGAACCCGTGTCCCCTGCATCGGCAGGCGGACTCTCAACCACTGCACCACCAGGGAAGCCCTTCTTAAGTGATTTTTGATCGTTTACATCTTTTGGAGAATTTTCCATTTCATTTAAATTTCAAATTTATTGGCATAAAATTGTTCATGGTATTTTCCTATGATTTTAAAACCCTATGGTATCTGTAGTTAGATTCCTTTGTTTGGTTCCAAATATTGTTTGAGACTTAAAATAGTAGTCTTGCTAGAAGTTTCTCTTTTATTAAAGAACCAACTTTGATATGCTTGAAACAGAATGAGAGTTTATTTTTTTCAATGTCGTACCATGCACGCTATATTCACAGTACACAGAATACATCTGTCAAAAACTCCTATGGACCTTTTCAATAGACAGTGAAGATTTCAGTGTTTCCTGGTAGTTTTATAAATGGCATACATACAATTTAAGAGTATCCTTTACCTTAGTATAAAAGTATTCATTATTATATAGTTCCAGGGGTTTTCCTTCCTAATTTTAAGTGGAAATTCAACTTTTCAATAATGTAAATCTCTGGAAGGAAACATCACTCTCATCCAGAAACAACTGACTTAGTGAAATTATAATACACTAACTTTCAACTTCTTTATTAATAATTCTAAAGCACTTCCAGGATTATATATTTTATTGGCAGAGACTAAATCTCCAGAAACATAAAATTGTTTTAAAATAATATTTTAATTTAATTATCTTAGTTATTAAATAAGAATGTATGGAAAGCACTTTTAATAGTTCCTGCCATCCATGTATTATTATTATCCTCATATTTTTCTCTTTCATGTGGGGATTTTAATCATTTATGAATATTCAAAAACTCACATGCTCCTAAGTCTTTATTTGGCTAAGGTAAATATGGGTAACACTTTGATCTTTAGTCAGAGGGAAGTACTCATCAGTCTTTGGTTTTGACCTTCTGTCACTTGCAAGCTTAGTGAGAGCTAATTTTAAATTAGAAGCAATTTAAACAACTGTGTTAGTTTACGAACAAATGCCTTTAATGTTGTATATCAACAATGGCAAAATTAAAAGTACACTTAAGTTTTTAATCCACAGTATTTCCTCTCAAAATACTTGAATAAAATAAATATTCCCTCTAGATATCAGTATCACATCACAGTTCCACAATTAGAGTTCTAATATTAAGCTAGAAATTTACCAGCTGGCCCAGCTTCAGTTCAGTTGACAGAAAATGTAGGTAGTCTGGAGTGGAATTAGAAACATGACTGTCTTCCAAGACGATTCATGCCACGCAGGGCTCCCTCTTTAAACCCTCCAAATAGCTTCCCTGCCCCACCACCCTGCAGGCTCCTCTAGTTTTTCTGCCCATTATTAAACAGCATTATACGTTCCTACAATGACCTCCGGGAAAGACCTAGGAATACCATTAGAGTTTTTCACTTATCCAAACATTTTATTTAGACATTTCAGTGATGTGTTAATTTTAATGTACTTCAACATCAGCCCTAAGGTTTTAATAACTGAATAATGAAAAAAAAGTCATTGCCCTTAACTTAATGCATCACTCTCTGAAGGCTGGTTTGGGCCAAGAGTAAAAAACAATCAAGAAAATTATAGGGGTACAATAGCTACAAGCACTCTGAATAGCTCATCGTGTCTGAAACATGAGGTCGGGAAGTCTGAATACTACACCAAACCCTGACTTCATAAATGCAGTTAAAAGGTAATTTCCCTGTACAAATCCCAATGACACCTTTCAGGAATCTTACTCATAATCCATGGAAGGAATATAGAGTCATAGCATTTTAGAGCTGAAAGAACCTTAGAAGTGGCCCCAGTACCCTCCTCATTTCAGATTGGGAATGGAGGCCCAGAGAGGGCTCTAGGAGTTGCTTGAGGTTGCACAGCGCACAGTGCTGAAGTTGGCACGAAAACCCCTGACTGTCTACTCTGGGTCCCCTTCCACATGACTTCACGGGATTAAGCAGCAGGCAGACTGTCCAGATTACAACACTTGCCTTTTGAGTCGTTTCTGCCACACTTTAAGACATATGTGGAGAGACACGGGTTAGAGCACATTTTAAGCTTTTGCTTTTTTCTTCCAGTCCAGAGTATCTACAATTGTTAAATATTATTGATGTGCTAGTAACAGCCAGTTACTTCATCATATAAACTGGAATTATCATTTTAAAGCAAATTCCGGTATTATCTTCACTCTTGCAAAAACATACTGTTTTTAGAGACACGTGTGTGCTGTTTAGGGTCACATGTAACGTCATGTTACATTTCGACAGCCTTATGGCATTTTATTATTCCATTTATATTACAGACACAAATTACATCTGTCAAAATGTTTTCTACTTTTTGCAGAAATAATAATTTCTATAGTATAAATAGAATTTGAATTTCCTTATTCAAATTTATTTCTATTGGTATAAACCAGAAATCTCTTCCCTGTTCTAGAATAAAAGATTCATTTTAAAGCTAATGGGAAATGGAGTTTCATGAATAGCTGAGCATTCATGGAGCTAATCAGGTGATCTGAATGAAAAAACTTAAGTGATTTTTACATTTAGTACCATTTAGTTTGTTAACAGGAAACTTAAAGCAAACCACAAACCCTTCAAATTAAAGAAAATGTAAGAATGCAGAAACCCTTACATCAACCATTATTAAGTCACAACTTTGAAGATGCAGATACTAAAAAGCAAGTTGTAGAGTACTAACCTATCTATCGTGATGAATTTCCACCGCTGTAAGAATGAAAATTAAGGTGAGAATCTCTCGCTATTTTATTGCTTTTAAGAATTACATTGAAATTGCAAAAACATCCTGGTTTTTTTTTTAACATCTTTATTGGAGTATAATTGCTTTACAATGTCGTGTTTAGTTTCTGCTGTATAACAAAGTGAATCAGCTACATGTATACATATATCCCCATATAAACATACTGTTTTTAGAGACACGTGTGTGCTGTTTAGGGTCACATGTATTGGATATTTTCCCTCTTCAAGTTAGTAAACGTTTATCAAACGCTTATTACGTGTGTGGGACTAGGATTACCAGAATAATTCAGATCCCATCCATCCCCTCAGTGTATGGGAGAGGCAGGCTTGTAAAAAACTGGTCAAAATGTAATATGACACGTGTTACAAAGTACTGGTAATGGCCCTGATTGGGGAGGGGCGGGGGCTGATACAGTCGGGGGAGAAGGAGATGGTATATTGAGATGGCAACTGAGTTTGGCTGTCTTCCTTCACACACAGACCCTGGGAACCATGCCTTCTGTACAGGGTGAAGTGCTTCTCAAAGGCCTTCCCACTGTCTAGAGTGTCCCAATAATATTTTAATACATTACAAAAGCTATGTGTTTACTGATGTATTTATGTGCGATACTGAGGTACAATCCTAAAGGCATGTGTATCCTATTTATTCTGTTACTTGTTCAAGCAATGGTAACAGGTGAAGGCGAATTATGGTTTAAATTCTCTACATGTGTGAGACTGTGTAACATGGTTGTGATAAATACATACAATTATTTTGAAGTCTCAAATGTGTAAAAGTTATCTTAGTTAAGAAAATGAACACAAAATATAAGCAACATCCAGGGAAATTATGTCAAAATTCTTTTTCTCATTGGCAAACAATGAAATTCTGTTACACGCCATTATTATAAGACAGCTTTAAGCCCGTTAGCATTTGCTGGTCGACATGAACAGCATTGTCGAATTAGTTACAGTTGTAAAGTTTCTGTGAATTACTTTACACGACAGTCACGTGCACTGCCCTCATTAGATGCTTATCTCAACAAGAACCAAACTGCTGAAGCAGTGGAACCCGTGCCAGATCGACTAGCTGATGCTTACTTTGAATATACTGACCTTCGGGAAAAAAAAGTCCTTTTTCCTCTTTAATCTTTTAATGTCTGATTTGCAATACATTTCACACCACATTGATGGCCTGCCAGTGAAGTGAAGCACATGTCATAAATCATCATTCTGAATTCCTGGGTGATAAAAACCAAAGCTGTTCGCATCCCGCTGTTTGTATACAACCATTTTTAAATGGCACATCTGGGCGATATCTTGATAAAGCAAAAACTGGAGGACTCCCCTGGTCGCTGAAGTCCCTGTCACAAATACTCTGAACCGAGAGGTCTGCACACTAGGACGGATTCTGTTCACCAGACCTCACCGCGAAGGCTGTCAGCACAGCCCCAAAAGGGCTCCGGCAGGGCGCAGATAAGGGATCTTTCCACTCTCTGCAAATTCTACTTAAACGCACCACCACGCGCACATCCGGCAAGAAATGAGATCTTGGCACTTAGAGCCAAAGTCTTTCCTTAAAAACTTTGAGAGTTTCTTAAAAGAACGCAGGCGAGGCAAGACCTTCGGGAACAACAAGCGCACACCCCGCAGGGAGCGTGGCGAGGCCGGCAGCGGCCCAGCGTCCACAGGGTCCTTCAGACCCTGGACCTGAACTTCTAGGGCAGGTCCCGCTCCCCCTCAGGGGAAAAACCCAGGAAGAGGCCTGAAGCCGCCTCCAGCCGCCCACCCAGGAAGCCATCGCTCCGCCGAGCTCTCCAGGAGCAGACGGGTGGCAGTGGCTCCGAAAGCCTCCAGGAAGTGCCCGAGCCCCGCTGTCCGTTCCCGCTGCCCACAAACGCCCCCCAGATTCCCGAGGGAATTCCCAGCAGCCCGCGCTTACCCGCCGCGCCAACCCGGTGCGCTCCTCCCGCGGGCAGGGCTCGGGCCGCTCTGCCGGACACCGCCGTCCCGTGCGCGCGGCTCGACGCGTGCGCCCCGCGCCACCCGGGCTCCCCGCCCCGGAGCCATCCCGGCGCCCCGCGCTGCGCCCCGCGCCCGGGCCCCGCGCCACGCCCCTCGCCTCCGCCCCGCCTCGCCTCGCCCGGCCCAGCCCCGTCCTGCGGCCGCCCCCAGCGCCCCCCCTCCGTCCCCATCCCACATCCCACCGCCTCACCGCGCGTCCCACACCCCGCTCCACGGCCGCCCCCGCCCCCTAGTCCGCGTCCTGCGCCCCTTTCCACATTCCGAACCCCGCCTTCCACAGCCCGCTTCCGCCTGGCTCCACCCCGCACTCCACGCCCCGCGCCCGCACCTGCCCCGCGGCTGGACCTCCCGCCTGCTCGCTGAGGGTGCTAGGCGCGCGGGCGCGGGGCGTGGAGTGCGGGGCGCCGCGCGGGGCCGGGTTCCGCCCGGGGTGCGTGTTCCGCGGCCGCTGCGGCCACGTTGTGCGGGGGTCTCTAAATAGCGCGGCGAGCCTGGCTCAAGTCAGACAAGCTGAATTCAGTCGAGGGCCCCGGGATTCCTGGGGAGGCGCCTTGCCCTGCGGGGGGCCAGGGGGCGGCCGCGTCTACGCTGCGTGCGGCCTGCGCTGCTCTGCGCCCGCGTCCCCCGGGCGGCCCGGGAGGAGGTGTAGTAAATGTTGGGTGACGGGAGGGGCCGGCCGCTCTCACCAGTCCCGAGTGAGCGGCGGCAGTGGGGCAGGAAGGCGGCGAAATTCGAGGCTCTGGTTGTTTTCAAAGCCGCACGGAGCCTTTATTAGCGCTCGGATCTGTCTGATGAGCCATCTGCTTGCCCCGCAGAATTTGCCTGTTCAGTTGAGGTCTGAACGTGAGGTTCTCCCACGGAGAAGGAAAGCTAAGCTGCCAGAGGCATGTCTACAGCACCTTCACCTTGGAGAACTCGGACGTGTTTGTGTGTAGTAGGTGGTGGTTATGTGGACTTAGGTTTTTAGGTTTTGTTTTTTAATTGGGGAATATTACTAGAGAAGGTCTTCAGATATTTTTCTCGATTTTTAACTCTCTCTGAGAAGTGCAAGAATAGTTTTATCTTTTCTTATCTCAGAAGAACTGAAAGTTCTTAATACTTAGTCTCTTAAACAAACACTATTATTGGTATTCCGAGGATAAAAAGTGGAAATACAATATTGCAATAATTTAAAACTTGTCATTAAAAATGCCGATTTAAAATGATATTGTGTCAATCAAATGTTTGTACGCATATACATAGCAGCATTATTCACAATCGCCAGAAGGTGGAAACAACTCCATGAATAGCTAAAAAGATGTGCTTATATGTACAATGAGATATTATCCACCGGGAAAAAGGAAGGAAATTCTGATACAGGCTGCAACACGTGACCCTCGAGGACATCATGTTAAGTGAAACAAGCCGGTCACGAATAGACGAACACCGTACAATTCCACTTATATGAGGTTACGGAGGTGATTGCAGAACAACGCGAATGCACTAAGACACGGAACTGCACAATTAAAATGGTTAAGACGGTAAATTTTATGGCATGCATATTTTACTACAGTAAAAATGTTCAGTGATGTTGTGTAAAGATTAGCAAGACTAGAAGACACTGGTTTCCTTACGTGTCATATTGTACGTACTCTGGGTAGACAGCTAAGATGTTAATCATGTGGTTTAAGTTTTAGTTGTAAAGACTGCTTCTCATTTGGTTTCAAGGGAGATTGTGTTTAGGATAACTTCAGGGAAATATATATATGTACATACATGCATATATCACACACACACGCGCACATACACACGTGTGCGTGCGCCAAACTGCTTAGAGCCGAATTCTCAACTGATAGGTCCCATTTCCATATTCGACCACATTTCCAGCTCAGAAAAGTGTGCAGAGACGAAAGCCCGGAGCGCACTGCTGCTCTGTGAGCGGGGAACCCCTGGCGCGTGGGTCCCGCAGAGGCACCACCGGCCCTTGTCCTTCCCACCGGTCACGAAGATGTGCTCGCCTCGGCTGCCTCCTGGTGGTCAGGGATGGAACTACCTTTCAGGGCCTGTATAGAATCTGGATAAATCTGCACTTTGTATACAAAGGAAGTTCAACAAATATTTGTTGGATATAGATGTCCTTCTTGAAGGCGGAGGCCCAGAGCAAACACAGTAATCCTGTCGTAATCGTGGAGAGCAGAATTTAATGGTGCTTTTCTTTAAGTAACTAGGTTTAAGGTGCTTAAAAAATTGTTACCTGATTTCTTTTTCCTTTTAGTTGGAAATTACTCGTTCATCACCTATTTATACTAATTGGCGATGCATGGTATTTTAGTTACTTGTGAGGTATATGTATCTTCTATGGTACTTTTGTAAATTAATTTTACTACTGTTTATTAAACATCTGCTCATTCAAGGCTGTGACTGGGTGCTAGGGGAGGTGAGATGGTCCCACTTCCTCCAGCCAAAGAATTCCTTGTGCTGAGCTCTGGGCCCAACTCTGCCCACTGGGGGAATTTGCAACCCGTTCTGAAATACAAAGTATTAATTCACAAGTAAACATTTTTTACATGGTGCTGAGGCCATTCAACGGGGAAAGGACAGTCCTTTTGAGAAATGGTGCCAGGAAAACGAGATATCCACATGCTAAAGAATGACATTATAACCTTTCCAGACACCATATACAAAATTAACTCAAAGTGCATCAAAGACCTAAAAGCAAGAGCTAAAACAGTAACACTCTAAGAAGGAAACATAGGGCTAAATCTTCACAACATTGGATTTGGCAATAATTTTTTAGATATGACACCAAAGGGACGGGAACAAAAAGAAAAATACTGTAGAAAAATTGGACTTGATGAAAAGTAAACATTTTATGCATCAAAAGACACCATCCGGGCTTCCCTGGTGGCGCAGTGGTTGAGCGTCCGCCTGCCGATGCAGGGGACACGGGTTCGTGCCCCGGTCCGGGAAGATCCCACATGCCGCGGAGCGGCTGGGCCCGTGAGCCATGGCCGCTGAGTCTGCGCGTCCGGAGCCTGTGCTCCGCAGCGGGAGAGGCCACAACAGTGAGAGGCCCGCGTACCGCAAAAAAAAAAAAAAAAAGAAAGTACCGTAATCTAGAGATGATTTAAAGTATACGAGAGGGTGTGCATAGGTTATATGCAATTATTATGCCCTTTGGTAAAAGGAACTTGAGCATTTGCATATTCTGGTAGCCTTGGGGCCTCAAGGAACCAGTCCCCTGCAGATACCAAGGTACAATGTTACATGTGGTGACGGATGTTAACTGGACTTACTGTGGTGATCATTTTGCAATATATGCAAATATGAAATCATTACATTCTACGCCTGAAAGTAATAAAATGCTATGTCAATTACACTTCAATAAGAGAAATTCTCACAGCAACGCTGTGAGGTTCACAGGCTCCCCGGTTTTCCAATGAAGAAATGGAGGCTCAGAGAGGTTAATTAACTTGCCCAAGGTCACACAGCTAGTAAGCGGCAGAGCCAGGACATTCATATGAGCCTGCTAGCCCCCAAGCCCTTGCTCTTAACCAGTAGTGTATGTATATGTTTTGGTTAGAAAGGTTAGGCTTGTTTTGTGTGTTCTCCAAAGGGACAACTATGACCTATGGACAAAAGTTACTGGAGAATGGCTTTTGCTTCGATCCATTACAAGTGCCCTAAGGGAGTCATCAAGAAGTGGGTGGTTCCCAGTGCTGGAGGTCCAGTAGGGTCAGGTGCTCGAGGCAAGAGGGGGTAACGCCTGCCCGAGCACCTGGCAGGGACTGCACCTGTGCAGAGGTGATGAGGACAGCCTTCTGGAAGGGAGGGATGAGTTCAGATCCAATTAAGGCTGGATACCAGCACTGTGTGTCAACGCGTTAAATAAAACCTACTTGATGACCTGGTTGACTTTGGGAATTTGTCAAGAGGACATCTGAGCCGTCTTCTGTACATGAAGGAGGAGAAGGCTCCGGTACCTGCTGGAACCTGGGGTTCTCTGAGCCGGAGTGTCCACGGCACTGAATAAGAAGAGCCAGAAGAGGACCGGGCTGCCCTGGGCCTCCCGAGCCACTTCCTGACGGCAGCCTCTGCTCCTGGAGACGGACAGACAGGGCCGCGCAACTCCGGGGCCGAGCTCCGCCCTCCTGCCGCTGGGGTGTTGATGAAACAGGCTGTTTTCACTGATTACCTGTTTAATTGTTTATCTACTCGTTTTCTTCTTGGCTTCTCCTGGCTACATCTGCTTCTCAGTTACCTTTTCCAACCCCCTCATTTTAATCGTGCTTTTGCCTAACGTACCGTTTCTTCTTTCCCTCGCCCGCTTCCCCATCGAGGATGGCTCTTCCCGGCACCGCCCTCCACCCCGCGCTCCCCCGCCACCTGTGATGGTCATGAGCAGAGGGGGGCCTCGCAAGACCCCCACCCCCAGCAGCTCCTGCGGACAGAGTCCCTGCCCTCAGCAGCGCTGATCAGACAGGCAGCACGTATATTCTTCAGATAACTGAGAGGATGTCTGACTCCAAATCACAGATCTGACCCTCATCGGCTCCCCAGCATTCGGCCAGGGTCATGTGCCCCAAAGGGCACGAAATGGAGATTATCTACGTAGGATCATGTTGAAGATGAATCCAGGTGACCCAGCGTGTGAAGCAATCGAATGCGGTGCCTGGTATGTAGCTGCCCCAAACGGCTCTCATTGTTATTACTTGGAAATCTTTCTAGCAATTTAACATTGTTGTGACGTTTACACTGTAATTTACAAAAGTATCCGTCCCCAAGAGATCAGGGACTTGTTTTGGCAGAGAATAAACAGGCGGAAATGGGAACGGAGCTCCTATGGCACGAATTGTGTCCTCTTTCTCCTCTGTGCCCCTCTGCGCGGCCCCCATGTCACCAGCAGGGCAGCGGCGGAAGGACTTGCCTGTGCGCGTGCGGCCCAAGCGCCGACCTGTGGACTTGCACTCGAGGAACCGGGACCAGGAGCTCAAGGTCCCCTCCTAACAGGGCAGACTTGCCTTCCTGCCTATTCAAGAGTCATTTTACTTGATATGTAGGAACAACGTGCTCGTAAGTGGTTTGTAGCTGCCAAGAGTTACAAGTGTGTCATTTTCTGAACATTGTCGACCCCCGGGAGAAAAAAATGATACCACTTTCAAATGATTCCCGGGCAAAGTCCGAGGCAGAGAGCATTGCCACAGAGACAAAACGAGAGATCATGTGTGTACAGATTTCAGGAAGCAGCATTCTCTTTACTGCTTGGCAAGGAAAGGAAAGGAGACGTCAGTGGGTTCTCCCGGCCGCGCTTACCTTGCTTTTCCCTCTAGAAGAATGAGGCGTGTTTAATCCTTTTCTTTCTATCAGAGAGCACAGACCCGTCGGGGGTGATGCTATCGGGCTTGAATTTTGTTGACTCAGCAAGTGGCTAAGCGCAAGCAGCACTGTCCCAGGAGCTGTGTGCTCCGGGGGAAGCAGCACGGACTGACTGCACCCTTGAAGGACTCGTCATTCATCCGTCAAATAGCTGACTAGAGCAGCCGGCCAGAGACTGAGCCAGGCCTGGGGTGCAGCCGTGAGCTGAGCTGGCCGCTGCTTCCTGGGAACTTACAGTCCGATGAGACCATCACTAAACAGGGCCCTACACCAGCAGACGTGTACCGTGTTCCATGGACTCTCAAGCACCCCTGATTGTAAGACTCACCGTCACGGGTGTCCCCTGCTGTCCGGAAGCAGAGCGTTCCTGTGAGGCCTTCCATAAGCCGAATGGCGTAAAATGAAGCAATTACCTTTTTTTGTAAAAGTGAAAATCTTCAAATTACTCTTGGTTAGCAAAAACAGGCACGAATGCAGATCTTTGGTAAAAGCAAAGTGGCATAAAGTGAACTTTAGAGAAGCAGGGAGCCCTGTACTTTGTTCCACCAAAATAAAAGCTACGTTTATGATGCTAAGATGTCATTAATCGCAGGACACAGCTCCCTGCTTCAGGGATGTTCAAATGTGAAAGAACTGTTTGTCTTAGAATCTGCATGTTTAAGAATTAACTTAGAAATTAGTTCATTGTTGGGCTTCCCTGGTGGCGCAATGGTTAAGAATCCGCCTGCCAATTCAGGGGACACGGGTTTGAGCCCTAGTCTGGGAAGATCCCACGTACAGAGGAGCAACTAAGCCCATGCACCACAACTACTGATCCTGCGCTCTAGAGCCCACGAGCCACAACTACTGAGCCTGCGTGCATAGAGCCCGTGCTCCGCAACAAGAGAAGCCCGTGCACTGCAACGAAGAGTAGCCCCCTCTTGCCACAACTAGGGAAAGCCTGTACACAGCAACGAAGACCCAACACAGCCAAAAAATAATAAATAAAATAAATAAATTTATGAAAAAAAGAAAAAAAGAAATTAGTTCATTGTTACTCATGATGAGTGCTTTAAAGAAAAAACCCCACCGTGTTACAAGAAGGACCGGCGGATTGGGTGACCTCCAAGCTGAGGATTACGGATTTAAGAGTGAGGAAGAGAGACAGACACTGTCTTGAACGAACAGGACAGGACTCGAAGGAAGCAGGAGCTCAGAGGAGGGTGCCAATGTGGGTGGGAATCTCCAGGGAGGAACCGAGCTGGAATTTTTTTTTTTTTTTAACATCTTTATTGGAGTATAATTGCTTTACAATGGTGTGTTAGTTTCTGCTTTATAACAGTGAATCAGTTATACATATGTTCCCATATCTCTTCCCTCTTGTGTCTCCCTCCTTCCCCCTCCCTGGGTTGAATGACAGCTGGGAAGAAAGCCCCAGACACGAGGTGTAACAGTGCAATGGCAGAGAGCAAAGGGATGGGCGCAGAGCCCACCCTAAAGTGTACATGGAATCTCAGGAACGTCCAAAAGAGGTGTAACAGTGCAATGGCAGAGAGCAAAGGGATGGGCGCAGAGCCCACCCTAAAGTGTACATGGAATCTCAGGAACGTCCAAAACACAGACTTGAAAGGGAAGAACAAAGTCAGAGGACAAACACTTCCTGATTTCAACACCTACAACAAAGCCACAGTCATCACAACAGTGTGGTACTGGCAAATAGACAGACCGATGGACCAATGGGACAGAAATAGAGCCCAGAAATGGACCCTCGCAAATATGGTCAAATGATTTTTGACAAGGATGCCAAGACCATTCAATGGGGAAAAGACAGTCTCTTTAAACATGGCGCTGGGAAAACTGAATATGCACATGCAAAAGAAGGAAGTTATACCCCTGCCTCACACCATATACAAAAAGTAACTCACATTGCATCCAAGACCTAAACAGAAGACTACAACTGTCACTTTTAGACGAAAACATAGGGCTAAAGCGTCACAGTGTTGGATTCAGCAATTATTTCTTGGCTATGTGGCTATGATCCCAAAGGTACAGGCCACAAAGAAGAAAAGTAGACAAACTGGACGGCGTGAAAATCAAAACCTTTGTGCGTCCAAGGACACTACCCACAGCGTAAAAAACAACCTACAGAATGGGAGAAAACATTTGCAAATCCTATATCTGATATGGAATGAATATCCAGAAAGTATAGAGAACTCCTAAAACTTGGCAACAAAAAACTCACCCATTTCAAAAACAGGTGAAGGACTTGAATAGATATTTCTCTAAAGAAATATGCAAGTGGCCAGTGATCACATGAAAACATGCTCAGCTTCACTAATGATTAGGGAAAAGCAAATCAAAACCACAACGGGATATCACCTCACGCTCATTAGGACGGTTACTAACAACAGCAACAAACAGCAAAACCCAGGAAATAACAAGTGCAGGCAAGGGTGTGGGGGAATTGGAGCCCTTGTGCATTGCTGGTGGGAACACAAAATGGCTCAGCTGCTGTGGAAAACAGCCTGGTGGTTCCTCCAAAAATTAAAAATAAAATTTCCATATGATCCAGCAATCCCACTTCCGGGAATACACCCAAAAGAATTGAGAGCAGGGTCTCAAAGACATATTTGTACACCCACGTTCATAGCAGCATTAGTGACAGTGGCTGTAACGTGGAAGCACCCCAAGAGCTCAGGACAGATGAATGGATTAGCAAGATGTGGTCCATCCACACAATGGAATATTATCAGCCTTAAAAAGGAAGGACATTCTGACACAGGCTACATCACAGATGAACTCTGAGAACATTACGCTACGTGAAATAAGCCAGACGCTAAAAGACAAATACTGTACAATTCCACTTATATGAGGTCCCTAGATAAGTCAATTCATACAGACGGAAAGTAGGCTGGTGGGGGCCGGGGGCTGGGGGAGGGGAGAATGGGGAGTTAGTGTTTAATGTGGACAGAACTGCAGTTTGGGAAGATGAACAGGTTCTGGAGACGGATGGTGGTAACGCCTGCACAACAACGTGAAGGTGCTTAACGCCACAGAGCTGCGCACTGAAAAATGGTAAATTTTATGTTATGTGTGTTTACCACAATTAAAAAAAAAAAAGCTAATGGGACATATCCACAGCTCCAGGCAGAGACCATTTGGGCTGGAGTGAAGGACTTCGCTAAGGAAGCAATAAGAGATGGGTTTGGAAACAGAGACGGGGACCAGATGTGAAAGGCACACGTTGGATGACAGTTCAGAAGGAGTTCACCTCTCAGGCAGCAGGAGATCCTGGGAGGAGTCTCCCCCGCTCCCCACTGTGCACACGGGCTCCAAAGTGAAGAGACAGGATGAGTTCACCTTCCCAGAAAAGAGCCAGACCTGGAGACCCCAGGGTGGGGCATTTGCAGGAGCTCTGGGGAGGAGCAGAAGGGCTGCCCCACGAACCCAGCATTGCAGGGCGGTCCCGGGGCGCCTCAGGGTGACGAGCACCGTGTGCGAGAGAACACGGCGCCGGGCGGGGAGCGCCGTGCCTGGGGTGTCCGAGGCCGGGGGGTGCTGGGGGCCTGCAGACAAGGAGGAGCTCTGAGTGGGTGGCAGCAGTGCAAGCTGAGCGTTCCCAGAGCTCTCGGACGCTCCTGGGCACTTGCCAGGTGACGATGGACGCAGGAGGCCGGCAGCCCCCGGGGGTACCGTGTGGGTTACAGCAGGCAACGGCCGCGCAGGATGTCCGTCAGGCTCACAGGTGCAGAATCTCGGTCGGAGAGTGAAGGACGCCCACCTCGCTGAATCCCAGAGCTGGAAACGGTCCCTGAGTGTCAGCAGGTCAGTGAGAGCTGACCCCGCCGTGTCCAGAGCCCGTGGTTGGGAGTCATCTTCCCCTCCCCCTCCCCCAGCCCCTTTACGGTTCTGTCCCCGTGCATTTCACTATTCTGGGTGGTCATGGGAATGTTTCTTAATGTCCTCTGAGTTAGAAAATAAAGACTTCACTGAAAAGCTCTCTGCTTGATTCTGTGGCTTCGAACTATAAACCTGTCTCTCAAGGACTTATAGGACTAGCCTGCTTGTGACCCTGAGGCCTGAGAGACAGAAGCCCGTCTCCACATCTCTCTGGCCAGGAGTCCTGCAAACAGAGCCAGTTCTGAGCAGAGGAGCCTCTGGGGGAGGTTCAGGGAGCTCCGCGCTGGGACAGTTGTGTGGCAGTGGCTGCAAGGGTGGAGGGGGTCCTTAGGGCGACATCCACTCTGTGTGGTCAGGGCGGCCGCAGACCCTCCAGCTGGAGGAGTGTCCTGACGCCAAGATCAGATGCAGAGGAGGACGGGGTCTTCCAGAAATGGTGTCTCCGAGGACGTCGAGGGGGCCTTCAGAGGCTGTGGTGACGTCAGAGGGGCTCCGGCTGCAGGCCGCCCACCCAGGGTGGGGCAAAGGCATGGGGAGCGGGCAGGTCTTGGACACCCTTGGGGGGGCGGGGTTGTCCTTCCCTCTGCTCTTGCTGCCATGCGTCACCTGGCCCCACGTCTGCTTAGCGAGGGTCCACCCGCCTCATCTAGCAAGCTCCCAGGCTCCTGCAGTGTCCCCTCCGCTGTCGAGCATCCCCTGCATCGAGGCAGGACCAACCCGTCCCCCCTTTGTTCTGTGGGTGGAGAGTCAGCAGGCCTTTGGTGCTGAGCGGGGCCAGCGGTGGGCGCTGGGCTCTCGGGGATTTAATTTAATCCAAATCGACGTCGGCACCCTCCGAGCTCCCCGCAAGTTCAGAAGGCGAGGAGAAATAAGACGCGGGTCCCAGAAGTGGAAATCAAGCATCAGCTTTATAAAGGCACGGCAAGCGGCTTTCCAATTCTCCTTCCAAAACAGAATCGGCTGCGTGCACACCGCCTGTGGGCTCCCCCGGGGCACAGAGCACAGAGCAGAGCCAGGGACTGAGCCTCGCGGGCCAGCCCCACCGTCCGAGCTCATCCACGCGTGGAGCCCCCTGAAGGAGTGGCTGGGAGGGCACCGTGGGGTGCCGTCCCCCAGGAGCCCTCGGGGGTGCCCCGGCACAGCTGCCCTCCTGTCTTGCTTTTCACCTGGATGGAGCTTCCCCTGGGCATTTAAGAGGCGGGTCTGTACACGTGGGCACTGAGTAGGTGTTGCTGGAGCATGGGAGCGGGCCGGGGCAGGGCTGTGGCTCTCGTTCACCAGGGGCGCGGGCGTGCCCCCCAGCCTCAGGCCACGACGGTCCACGGCTGACGGGTCCTCAGGGCCTCCAGGCCGGCTGCTTGCTGGCTGCCCTGCTCCCCCTGTCAGCTCAGTGACCGATGGCTGGTCCCCTCGAGGTGCTGGGCATGCTTGCCGTCCATCTGCACGGGGCTCTGGACTCTGGGGCGTTCAGCTTCCACGGTCCTATTCCTTTATTCCAGCAGCAAAGTCTGCTTCTTCCTTGGTCGTGGGAGATGAGGCCCTCACACCCTTTCCGAACACCTGTCCTGACCCAGAGAGTAGCACCTGCCGGTCGCCCGGGCCTCCCCCTTGGCCCCACTCCGCCACCGGGATCTGAGGTCGGGCCGCTTCCTCCAGGCAGGAGGCTGCTTCTCTTTGCCTCGGCAGAAGGATCTCAGAATCCAAACACGCCTACTCTCGACCCTGTGATGGTGGGTTCTGAAAGTTCTTCCCTTTCGCTGGGCCTTCAGGTCACTGTTCTCCAGCATTTTAAAAACAGAGATGGTGCTTACGCTGAGTGCCAGTGGTTGAAATTCTGGAGACGTTTAGAATAATCTACCAGTGACATGAAGGCTTCCTTGGGCAGAGGTTCAGACGGAATGACGCATTTGCAGGTCACAAAAGGCGGAGGTCCTTCAAGTCCCGACGTGGCCCCTGTTCGCTGTCTTGCTCTGGACGGGCCACCTAGTTCTTTGCAGCACTTTGCTCCTCTGCGACGTGGGGTCACCCCCGTGGCAAGGGGGTGAGCGTGTGGCAGCTACCAGCCCTACCAAGGCCCACGTGCGGCCACAATGCCGGGCTCTTTCTCATAAATGGTCTGGATGCTCAAAAAGTTACTCGAGTGTTGGTTATGATAAGTTGTATAACCATGGGGGAAGCCTGCTAATCTCTCTGAACTTAATTTCTGTATCTGTGAACCTGGAATAATACCAACAAACTCAAAGTGTTGAGTACAGGACTTAAATGAACCCACAGATGTGAAGGCACCAGGAAAAGCTACAAAGCAGCTTACAAACATTGCATATTACTGTTGTTTTTTATTTATTTATTTACTTATTTTTATTTCTGGCTGCATTGGGTCTTCGTTGCTGCGCACAGGCTTTCTCTAATTGTGGCGAGCAGGGGCTACTCTTGGGTGTGGTGAGCGGGCTTCTCATTACGGTGGCTTCTCTTGTTGCAGAGCATGGGCTCTAGGCATGTGGGCTCAGTAGTTGTGGCACGTGGGCTCAGTAGTTGTGGCTCACGGGCTCTAGAGCGCAGGCTCAGTAGTTGTGGCGCACGGGCTTAGTTGCTCCGTGGCATGTGGGATCTTCCCGGGCCAGGGCTCGAACCTGTGTCCCCTGCATTGGCAGGCGGATTCTTAACCGCTGCGCCGCCAGGGAAGTCCCTATTGTCGTTGACGATAAATGTTTAAAGCCTCTGCCGTCTTCCTAGAGGGACCCATCTTCCCACCTGGGAGGCGGCGCAGTTGAGGACGGCCAGCAGAATACCTGGTGTCCTTTATCCAACCGACTTTACGCGCCCTCTGCTTAGATCACACGATCAATTTTACAAGGGCTCGGGGCCAAACTCAGCACTGCTGATGAGCTCACGTTTCTGGAGGTACAGCTTTCCTTCTGTGGAAACAGGCACGAGCGTTTTCATGGCTTTTGTTTTTCAGACCAAACATGCTTTGAGATCTTTAATGTGAAGAATCCTAATGGTTGTGGAAAACCTCAGGTAGCCACTGTGCTACCATTCATTCTGCAGGACTGGTTTGCACCAGTGATGTCAGCACGAGAAACGCTGAACCGTCTCCGCAAACATGGGTGGAAAGAGGACGCTTCGGAGCAGGAGGGAGGCCGGGCAGCCTCGGGAAGAAGGCTGGAAAGGAGGCCAGGGCCTCCCCCCCGGGAGAGCCGTCCATGTCCAGGCCTCGCTGAGAGGAGCCGCTTCCTTGCACCCCGACAGACGGTCTGCTGCCGCCGTCTGCGCAGCCTTCAGGAGGGATCTCGGGGCCTGTGTCCTTGGAAAGCCTGGCCTTCGTCCTGGCCCCAAAGTCCCTCTGTACCGCTGTGGGGACACGCTGGCTCGGGGTCTCGCTACACAGAGAGCGTGCGTCCTTCTTCTCTCTGTCTCTCGGTAAGAACATTTAACGGGAGATCTACCCCCTTAATGAACTGCGAGGTGCACGACCCCTTGGGTTGACCTGGGCCTTGCACGAGGGTGTCTGGCCCTTCCCGTCCCTGCAGCCTCTCTTCTGCGGCGCCTGGAGCTCGGAGCTGTCTCCCTGGAGCAGCATTCACGTCCTGTCCCCACACGACAAGCTCCACAGCCGGGCCGGCCCACCTTCCATCTTCTGTCCCCTCGGGCACCGCTCGCCTTGTTCCTCCACCTGAAACGTCCCCGGACTGTTGCCACTGTCGCGACGTGAACGATCCCCCGTCCTCCTGCAAGGGCACCGTGACTCCTCAGAGCCGTGTTGGGACTGCGCGGGTGAATCCAGAATTATTCTGTGCTCGTCCCTGGGAGCAAGTGTTTCCTCCTTGGCCCCTGGGCCTTCCTGCACCTGTAAAAGCAGTGCTGGACATTTGCCAGTTTCGTCTGTTCCGCTCCTTTCTGGCGGGACCACAGCTCCGCTCTCTGCTCTGACTCTGGTCGTGAGCCCTGTGCCGGCGGCGCACTTGGAGCTGGACGGTGACTGGGGAGTTGAGACAGAGAAGTTTAGGACTCACGGGTCCTGGAGGACGAACCGGGGCCGCCCGGGGAGGTCAAGGCAGGTGCAGAGACAGAGAGAAGCAGGACCTGGGCACGTCCTTTATTGGGGTCCAGGGTGGACCGCTCTGGGGTCCCGGAATAAGGTGGGGTCGGTCAGTTCAAACAATAGACTGGGGTTTTGTTCAGCTCCTTGGGGTCTCACCTCAGGGCGCACGCAGGGGATGTGGGAGAGGTAGGGGGTCAGGGCAGGAGCTCCTGGGGTTTCGATCCCTGCGGCTCTCATCAAGGCCCTGTGCACACGAGGGGCCAGTGTCCCCCCCGGCCCCCGGCCCCCAGCCGCACAGGACGGCCCCGAGGCAGCGACACATGCAGCCGTTCAGCTCAGCTCTCCACCATCTCCCAGGTGATAAACAAAAGGACCTTCCTGTCCCTGACAAAGCAGAAGGAGCCCAGAAGAAATCACTGTTTAAAAAGGCCAACAAGCACAGAAATGTCCTTTTCTGTTTCTCGTAAAGACGGTGACTCTGCTGCTGCCGGAGTTTTGCATACGTTTTCAG
This sequence comes from Tursiops truncatus, assembly GCF_011762595.2. NCBI lineage: Eukaryota > Metazoa > Chordata > Mammalia > Artiodactyla > Delphinidae > Tursiops > Tursiops truncatus. Next base: position 853,578 of record NC_047051.1, read on the forward strand.
AAACACAAAAGTGGTCATGATGCTTGAGAACGAAAAGCCCACAAGAATTCTTTTTGTGACTTAACGTGCTGCCGGCTGGGAGCACACTCTGCCCCCGTGTGCTTCTGGATTCAGGGGACGTGAGTACTGTGAAAGCTGCTGCTTCCGTCTGGGGTGGAAGTGAAACCAGGGCACGGTACTGCAGTGGGCGTGAATTCACACCGGCTTCGGAAGAGGAGCTGACCGGGGGCTTGGCGGCAGCTCGGGGACTTAGAGGCACGTGAGCTCTTACGATCTGGCCACGGGAATTTCCTCTGTTTTCATCACCATTCCTGAACATCCTTTCTATTCGTAATATCCTCCCTGGCACGGGCAACAGAGCACAGCAAGTACTTCTGAGGCGAGGAGAGGTCACTCCTGCATCTGAACTTGACCGGACTTGAGAAGGAGTGTTCCCCACGGGTCAGGAAGGACTGGGTTCCTTGCTCAGACTTGTCTCATTTGCATCATGTTTATGGCTAATCCGGGGAGTTACGTGGGGCGTTACAGCGCTAGTAAACTAGCCTGGAGACGTTCGCAGTGTGTGACATGCGTCTGGGCTCAGAACACTTCTTAGGGCTCGTGGTCACCATCAGAGTCCTTCATGGAGACCATCCACTGTCTCTTGTGTTGAGAAAAGACATCTTAAAAAACTATGGTAAAATATACATAAGATAAAATTTACCATATTACCATTTTTATGCTCACACTTTAAAGTGCGTTCACGTTATTGTGCGGCCATCACCACTATCAGTGCCAGAGCTTTTCATCTTCCCAAACTGAAACTCTGACCCCATTAAACTATTATGCCCCCCCCAGCTCCCGCCAGCCCCTGGCAGCCACCTTTCTACTTCTGTCTCTGTGAGTCTGACTGCCTTAAGGACCTCATAGAAGTGGAATCACGCCGTATCTGTCCTTTTGTGAATGGCTTATGTCACTCAGCATAATGTCCTCAAGGTTCATCCATGGTGTAGTCTGTGTCAGAATCTCCTTTTTTTTAGGCTGAATAATATTTCATTGAATATATGAACCACATTTTTTTATCTGTTCATCTGTTGATGGACGCCTGTAATGCTTCCAGTCTTTGGCATATGTGAGCAATGCTGCTGTGAACGTGGGCAAACAAATACCTGTTTACACTGAGATCTTTTCCTTTTGGAAAAGTCGAGGCAAATGGGAAAAATTCATGCTTTCTTGAGTTCTTGTGACTCACAATGGCCCTAAACCGACTCTTCAAGTTTTGTAAAGTAGGTATCACAGTTAGAAAAGAGCCTGAAAACTCTGAGTGGAATATATTAGGTGATTTTCTCCCCAGACAACGTAAGGGAATTAAGACCAAATAATACTGAATACTTAAAGAGTTGCTGTGTTAATATTAGATGACGGTTTAAAAATATTTTAAATACGAGACTTCCCTGCCCCACAGATGAGTGATGAATAAGAAATAATCTCAACGTGGCATTCATGGCCCTGGATGGTAAGATTTCAAAATACAAGCAATGGAATAGTTAGAGAAGCCCGAGGAAAAACCTAAATCAGAACCTTGTAAATATAACCACGAGATCGTAGAAGTTTGCTAATACTGCTCATATCCTGTTTATGAGAGGAAATGGTGCATGTTTACATGTGAATTTTGTTTTTCATTTTTTACGGTTACCCTAAAGAACAACGGCCATGTACCTACAAATTGGAAATACAAACCCCAGAGCAAGGAAGCAACGTGGTTTCCATGAGGGTAGATGCGGCCGGTTCTTAAGGAGACCGCCTCCACCTGGCGCCCTGCAGTCGCGAGGGAAGCGGGGGGTGTAGTGGGGGGGTGCCGCGCCCCGCAGTTCCCTTGAGGCAAGCGGAAGCATCGCCTAGGGGTCCCGTCCCCACTGGGCTGCCCAGAAACCCGCCGGCCAGTTGTAACGGTGGCAGAAATCGGTCTTGATAAGTCATGCAGCTTCTCAGAGAAATGGAAGATCACCAGACTGAACAGCAGCCTCCTTTCCTGGCAAAAGGCTGCCATCTTTCATGGTTCAGTTTGTGTTCCTTTAGTCCCCAAAGAAACGATTTCCGGCCCCGACCTCTTCCCGCGGGACTTGGTGTGCAGGTCACACCCAGCTAGTCGACGTTCTGTTCTGTGAAGTGACCACCTGGGACACATCTGTCCTGCACACCGGGACCTCTTCTGGAATCATTTTTGCGTTCGCCAGGGCCCCGCCGGTGCTCTGCACGCGAGGACCTCAGCGAGTGTGTCTAGAGTGGATAATGGAGTGGCAAACACACTCGGATGTTTGTGTAAGACCCTTCACCCAGTTGTCATAATATCCTTACTAGTAAGAAGCAAATGTGCAAACCAGACCCAGCTAAGTACATTTATCCTGAAAACTCCAAGCCTGCTGGTAAAGGGACTGCGGCAAAGCTTGAAGGAAGTGTCTGGAAGCGTTCCACAGTCAACCTTTTTATCGGCTGCAGTAACTGAAGGCTCAATAAACTGACAGGTGATGTACAGTTGGAAGGCATTGCTAATAAACTGAATACAGGGCCCAGGAAGGTCTAATGGACTGGAGGGACGCGCCAGGACCAGCAGGATGAAATCCACCCAGGAGAAGGCCAAGTCCTGGATTTAGGCTGGAAAATCCATGCGACACGTGCTACAGAGGAAAGTAGAGGTGTGGGCGGGAGTGGGGGAGGAAGGGGGGAGGAAGGGGGGAGGAAGGGGGGAGGAAGGGGGGTCCTCTTCGTGAAAAGCTGGAAACGGTGTCATTGCTCACTAACGAGGCCATGGTTACACGACTAAGGCTAGGCATTCCGCGGAACATTGCACGTCTGTTAAAAAGAACAAGTCAGAGCTATATATACAGACCCGCAGAGAGTTCCGAGGCGCATTACCAAACGAGACGCTATCACAGAGAAAATGGTATAAGAACTGCAGGCCAACCAACAGTGTGGTTGTGTGTGTGTGTGCGTGTCTGCCTGTGAGCACCTGCAACGCGGGACTTCTGGGGGGCTCTGCACCGAGACGTTGGTACCCACACTCTGAGCAGGGCTGGAGAGGAGACTTTCACCTTGACTTTATCTATTTCTGTATTTAATCCCAAAGCAAATGTATTTATATAGTAATTCTACAATTACACACATCACGTCGGGGGCCTTTTTGATTGACAATGAGGAAAGGTGATGAGACTGTTAAAAAGCAAACTCGAGATCAGACCCCTTTAGCGATAAGGCCACGTCCCAGGTGGTCGCCGGGCCCGCCTCCCTGCGGAGAGGACAGGGGGGTCCAGAGGTGCCCCTCCTGCTGGACACTGGCCAGGGCCGGGCTCCACGGCAGAGGCGAGAGTGCGTCTGGTCCTGTTTCTTCTCTGCCTGGACCCAGTGGGTCCGGACCCAGGAGCAGCTTAATAGTGAGTGAACGAGTGAATGGCGAACGAGGACCCGTGTCGCTGGAAAATGAAGTTAGGGCTGAACTTGGACGTGTTCTCGTCTATGGAAGGTTCTTGAGTGGCAGACAGACTCCTCCTGGACCAGCAGAGGGCAGAGAAGACAGGGAAGCAGGTGTCCTGCGGCAGATGTCACGCCAGCCCAGAGGCCCCTTCTCGGGCCCCTCACCGCCCCGGCCTTTGTCTCTCACCTGCGGCTCTTCCCTCACCCGACCTGCAGGTATCCTGGTGGCCACGCCGCACTGCCTGGGCCCCGGCCCTCCTACTTCCCGTTGATTTTATTTTTCTCCACTGCACTCGTCTTCGGGGGATTTGTTTGTGTTTTGTTTGTTCGCAGCCCTGCTGCCCAACAGCTCCTGGCGCTCGGCTGGCACGCGGTAAATACTGGCTGAGGAAATAAATACTTAGCGGGGGGCAGGAGCGGAACCGGTGTCTCCGGAGGCGGGACCCCTCAGCCCTGCCGGCGCTGGGGAAGGGCCGCCAGCTTCAGGAATTAAGCCCTGGGGGTTCCGGAATCCCGCCCACATCCCCTGCGCCCCTGCCCTGAGCTGCTCCCACCGTCCCGAGGCCTCGGCTACAACTCTGGAGCGTTTCTGGGCGGCATCGATGACGTCCTGTGTGTAAAGTACTTGGTAATGCGGGCGGAAGGTGTGTGGGGACCCTAAGGGGATGAATCAGAGCTTGCTTTCTTACGCGTGATCTTTCTCCAGTTACAAACGGGGCTGCCCTTTTGTCCCATCGCCCCTCTGCCTTTCCTCCCCCTCCTCAGGGATGTCTCAGTCCCCCGGCCCAGCCCAACTGGACTTATTTCAGGCTTTGAGGAAACGGGCATTTCCCCAGGCTTCCCGTGTGTCGAGCTTTGCGAGGGTCCTTCCTGTCTAGAGCCCCATCCATCCACTGTGCAGCTTGGGATCCGTCCAGTGGAAAAGCTCAATGGTATTCCGCTTTGTGCTTTCCTGCGCGGAGAGGTTTACGTAAATTACCTTATTTTTGTTTTTGAAGTTCTGAATTTTATTTATTTTTTATACAGCAGGTTCTTATTATTTATTTTATACATATTCGTGTATATATGTCAATCTCAATCTCCCAATTCATCCCACCACCACTTTCCCCCCTTGGTGTCCGTAGGTTTGTTCTCTCCATCTGTGCCTCTCTTTCTGCCCTGCAAACCGGTTCATCTGTACCATTTTTCTAGTTTCCACATATATGCGTTAATATGCGGTAGTTGTTTTTCTCTTTCTGACTTACTTCGCAGTTGGATTGCCATTAACCTCGGGGAGTATTCGGCAGGCCCTTTAAGATGAGGAAACAGGTCTGGAGAAGCAGGTGTACCCACGGTGACCCCTCGGCGCGCTGCCTGCGCCCCGGCCCACCCCCAAGGTCAATGACCCCGTGAGGGGCAGCTCAGCCTTGGCCACCCCGAGAACCCCACCTCTGTCCTCCTGATTCAACCCGGATCCACCTGCCAAGAGCCTCACACGTACGGAAGAGGTGAGACCAGGATTGCTAGTGTCCTAATAAGCCTCGAACAAGGAAGAATTAGCAGCTGGGCTGTTCCCACTGCCTCTTAAGGTCCCAGAGGTCATGCTGGCACCTGGCCAGCGCCGAGGCCCTCCCGAGGCTGGCCTGTGAGGCCACAGGCTTGTTGTGGCCAACCTGACACAGAGACCTTTGGTGGAATCGTTAAAAATAAAACAGGGACTTCCCTGGCAGTTCAGTGGTCAGGACTCGCGCTTCCACTGCAGGCACCTGGGTTCTATCCCCGGTCGGGGAACTAAGGTCCCGCAAGCCGCACGGCGCGACCCAAAGCAAAACAAGACAAAACGGAGCTTTTTCTTACCTACTACAAATTGTAAGTGGATGGTCTGAGATATAGACTCAGGACGATCATTTCCAGGGTTCAAGCTCTAATTTTCAGGCATGTGGCCAAGCCTGTCTGTAAGTTCTTAAAAGTGGTCAGCAGTCATCTGTGATTATTTCAGTCTAGGCTTTTAATACCCGAGAGTAACCATCTTCATAGCTTGTAAGTGAGCACATCTATTTAAAAAGTCACGTGCTCCCGTGACGGGCTGTGTGTAGGGCACCCTGGAAGGTGGCCGGGGACCATTTCTCATCCTTTCTCTATCACCTGGAGGAAAGTTGACTGCTTTTTGTCCTTTTAAATCCATCTAAGGACTTCCCTGGCGGCCCAGTGGTTAGGACTCCGTGCTCTCACTGCCGAGGGCACGGGTTCGATCCCTAGTTGGGGAACTGAGATCCCACCAGCTGCGCGGTGCAGCCAAAAAAAAAAAAAAATCATCTAAAAGGCACACGCCTTTTAGATCCTCATAAAAGCACTCGTAGTTACTGATGTGTACAGTGCTTTCAGGTCCCTGGATGAAGGCTCAGACCACGGGCCTGTTGCTGGCTGTCCCGGGAGGCTGCCGGGGCCAGCAAGCCACACACAGGGATGGGAAAGGGCTCCCGGAACAGAAAACAGTTTATGAGACCAGTTGTGGTTATATACAAACGTGCATTTGTATGAAATCCTGTAGAAAACCCCATAGAAAAGACACCTGACAGAATTTTTCTCATGCCTCAGCCAACCTTGACCGTGAATAACATTTGAAAGTGTTTAAATAATTCTTCTAGGAGCCAGACTGGTCATGTGACCGCAACTCAGCATCCTCCAAGCAACGAAGGCAATCCATACCCCACACTGTGCGTGTTCCTCAGAAACCCTTTAGCGGTGAGCGTGGGGCGGGATAGGAATCATCCTTCTTTCTCCCTTCCCTGTCAGTCTTTCTGGTGACAGGTTTTTCTGTAACTGGCGTGGAAGAATCCCAGAATCGCGGACAGACACCGTGGTAACTTACCCATTTAGTGTTTGAAATATAAAATACTAACATACTTTTACAAAACTGGATATAGGTGAAATTAAAAGCTGCTATTCGATTAAAAATTGTAATAGATTTTAAATAACTATTATGTGAATTAATTATATTTTAATATTTAAATGACTTGAGATATGACAAAATTATTTTAGTTACAAGTATGTAATTAAAGCTATTATTTATTATTACAAAATGTTTTTATAATGCTATTCTTGGCAACAGGAAAATCTTTACTCTCATCGAAGTATGTTGAGTACCATTTTTTGGAAACCATGTCAAGCATCATGATAATATTAGGATTCAATTTGTCTTATAGAACTGCTAAATAGTTATCTAAACCCTAGTTTGTATTTTTAAAAAGTGTCTATTAATTCTGTTTTCACTTAAAAAACCTGGATGCTGAAAAGGGAAGCAAACAAACCTTTGAAGTAGATGAAACTCATTTTTAATTGTCAGAATTTAGGGTCTAGTCTCTCCCTGTTCTTTAGAAACAGTAACTACCCCCCCGCAATTTTTCCATTTTGTTCTGCACCATTAAATTGTACTGTGGCAATAAAATACTCCCAAGCAATCTCTTTCAGTCAGTATTCTTCCCGTGGACCATGGGAGTGGAAAAGGCAACGTCGTAGGGGAGCTGAGGGTGTCTTGAGGCAACCCACCATCGGTAGTAGCTGGTGGTACATGCAATCTGTATTTCTCATAAAAAATCACATCTAAGCTTTTGAAATGAGGCCGTTTGCCATTCAAAGCCATCACTAAGGACTTCTAGGTTGTTTCACTTGAGAGCTGAAATGCTTCCAGGTAGCACACGCCACAATTCATGCAACGGACAGCCTCTTGGTGGCGCTGCAAACCATTCACACCTGAAAGGCCGTATTTAAATTCACTGAGAGCATCTAATGATACACCGTTTACATATCATAATCTGAGCCTTCGAAATTAGAGGAACGTATAATGAATGTTCCTTGTAGATCAAAAGAACATATCTTATTTAAAATTTTCACTTAAAAAAGTATAACAGAGTTTGAAGCAAGTATAACAGAGTTTGAAGCATTAGGTAACCTCGTCCATTGTTAAAGACTAAAGCGTCAAAGCAAATAAAAAACCCAGTATTCTCATGTTTACCTTTAATTCAAGGGAAATGGCACAGGTAGCCCTAAGGGGATCAACCAGACCTTCTCAGCATCGTCTTCAGGCCCTGGCGTTTCTCTCCTTTCCTCAAAGAAAGGAAGACAAACGCCATATCCTTTGTCTGAAATAGGGAAGTACTGTTGGCACTGTCACCCCCGCTGGCTCGGGCCTCACCGGACCGATTTCGGAGAGCAGCAGAGGCTCGGACACTCGCAGGAGTGCAGCCTCTGGGGGCATCTGGGGTCGCACGTGAGATCTACAGGGGGTCAAAGGTGGCCTTGAAGACGAGACGCTGGACCTGGGTGGCGCGGGTGACCGTGCCCCACAGCTGAGCACTGATTGCCCCATCCTCTCACGCTCTCTTGTATCTAAAGCTGGCTACTGTGTTACACTGGTTTTTTGGACTTTCCGGAACAATATCTAATCATCAAGTAACACAATTCGGTGACATTAAGCAGGATGCAAATTCCAGACACGGCGATCATGAAAACCGTGAAGACGGTCTTCTCCGTTGGCCTGGACACGAAGCAGTCCACCGTGTTAGGGCAGGGCCACGCGTTGCATTTCACCAGGCGCTGCATGGCGAAGCCGTCGTACATGACGTAGAAGACGTACATGAAGGCGGCCTCGAAGATGACCCGGAAGAAGATGCTGCCCGTGTAGGTCCACCACAGCGACCCTTCGATTCGGACCTTCTGGCTTTTGATCTCTTCGATGTCCTTATATTCACTCTTTATCTCTCCCTTCATGAATTTCCTTTTCTTCTCGTGTCTGTAGTGGGCCACGTGCATGGCCACCAGCAGGGCCGGTGTGGACACGAAGATGAGCTGTAGCGCCCAGAGCCGGATGTGGGACACGGGGAAGTAGTGGTCGTAGCACACGTTCTTGCACCCGGGCTGCAGCGTGTTGCACACGAAGTCGGCCTGCTCATCGCCCCACACCTCCTTCGCGGCCACCACAAGGATCATGACGCGGAAGATGAAGATGACAGTGAGCCAGATCTTTCCGATGCTGGTGGAGTGTTTGTTCACGCCCCCCAAGATCGTCTGCAACGTGCCCCAGTCCATCTTCTCGTCCGGTCAGTTTGCGCTGGAAAAGACAAAGTGACACAACATGGAGGGGACCGGGCAGGACCGGCTCGTGGGGGGCTTGCTGGGTCCGGGCAAGTGAGCGCCCAGAGATCCCTTCCCGAACAAATGCCGGCTCTCACACTACCTCACCCAACAAGAGGAAAACAAACCAACCTCTTCTGCCGTAGGGCTAGCCGCGTAGTGCGCAGAACACCTGGAACGCGTTCTCTAGTAAAGAGGGGTATATCCAGCTGACTAGCGCACCCAGTCCATAGCACACGATCAACACGTGGGGTGGGGCACCCCGGCAAACGTGCGCGCCGACGCAGGGCCCTGCTGGAGGCGCTGACTGAACCCCTGCGCGGTTCCCCCCAACCCTCCAACGGCATGCAGCCCTCCCAAGTGCTTGTTCTGGACGGTACCCTGGCCTCGTGCCAGCCGGGGACGACCTCGACGTCGCCTTCAAGGCCGAGAGGCCAAGTCTCACGGCAGCACCTCCTTCCTTATCTCAATTCATTTTCATGGATGTGGGATGCAGCAGTGAAATGATTGTCCCCAATGGTAAAATCCACGTTTAATGTTTCCCAAAGGGCTTCACTTCCTGTCTCTATATGAAAAGGGGCAGGTTAGAAATGGTCCTTCCATGGAGAAAAGCCCCTGTGTGCGTGGGTTTTTGTGACCATTCTGTGTATAGATTGGGGTCCTTGCTGTCCTGTTGGGACTGACCGAGCGGTTAGTACTCAGGTTTGGAAAGTGTTGCGACGGTGCATTGTTATCATGGACTATGGTGTTTAGAAGTGTTTCTAAAGGGGTGCATTGTAAAAAAAAAATGACAACGTTTAACTCGGTGATTCCCCAGGACTGGCCCTACCGGGCACCCTCACGGTACTGCAGGTCAGTACCGACACTGCTGGGTGATGTGCTGCCTACTGAAGGGACCTGGGAAGCCTGTGCGCTCACCTTCCACCAGCCAGTGGCCTCTTCATCCCAGGGTATGAACAGTCTTCACATACTTAAGAGTCACACCTGTCTGTCTCAATCAAGCCTCTTTTAAACAAGACCCCACCCTCCACAATCTGATGAGTAATGTGTCCACTCCTTCCAAACTGGTTCTCAGTCCTCCAGCTTCTCTTACTTAAAAGCTTAGTGCTCTCCTTATTCTAAGCAAGTCGGGTCCTGTCTCCCGATGGGCTTCCTGAGCAGGTTGGGGAGAGTCTGATCACCCTGCTGCCTCTGGGGCGCTGCTGGGGGCACCAGAGGTCTGGCTGAAACCATCCAAGGCCACCTCGTTCAGAGGCCACAGCAGAGACATGAGAAGGGTCAGGGCAGGAGAGCTACGAGCGTTGAGACATCCTCGTGAAACGCTCAGCCAGCTCAGCTCGAAAGAGAGAAACATCCCTGGGAAAAGGTCTGCTCTGGGCTCAGCCCTGACCCTTAAATACAGACGGTCCGGGAGGGCTTAGGTTCTGCACCTGGTCCGTCCTGCCCTAGCAGTGTACTCGAAGCTCTTGTGAAATCAGACCCTCCAGTTCTTCGCTGGCCCTTGTTACTAAATGGAAACAGGACACTCACAGAAACAGACCGTCTGGCGTGTATCAGTACATCTGGCTAAAAATCTGGAATGAGGCCAGCGCCCAGTGCAGGACCCACACCCCTCAAACCAGTCCAGTCAGCAGCGGCTGCGAAGAAGACAGTTCCAAGTAAACCCTATACTCTTGTTGTTGTTTAAAGCGCCTGGCTGGGCTGCAGCTACCTGTTCTAAAGATCCTTTAGAAAGAGGAGCAAATTAAAGTTGGATCCCGATGGGCTAGGGAGAGGCGGACCGACCCAGCGGGATGAAACTGCTCTCCACAGTGAGCAGCGGGGTGCTGGCCCCCGCCCTTCCTGGCCGGCCCACACCTGCGGGGGTGGGGTCGGGGGCAGAGGAGCTGTTTTGTCCTGTCGGGAGGCTGCTGGGTGAAGTACTAGCTTCCAGAAGGGGCAAAAGGGATCCCTTACTCCTTAGCTTCGCAGTCCTTACTTCTGCTGATGGTGGCCCTTCGGCCCACAGGCCCCACCCCGTCCCCCCGTGTCTGTAATTGTGACTGGCCGCACACTACTCCCGACCCCGACTCAAAGGGCAAATGGGGACACGGCTGTCGCCACACATCTCGAGAGAGTCCCGGGGGACGGCCGCAGGGGCCAGCTCTCAGGAAGCTGGAGGACGGGTTAGGCTTCTTCCCTGTCCGGTAGGGGACGTTCAGGGCCGACGCAGCCGGCCCTAAAGCACGGCTCCCCGGTTTTGGACCAGCGCCCCGAAAGCCGACCCCCACCCCACCTGCCCCCCGACTGCACCGCCCCCTGGAAACGCCGCTCTCGAATTTGCAGGAGAAAAACAGGCAACCACAGCGCGGACTCGATCCGGCTGTGCGGGGCGGCAAAGCGGCGCCAGGAGGCAAAGGTCAGTTTCCTCCAGGTTAAGCTTCCGCGTAACCCACGGGATGGACTTTCCTCTCTGAGCGAACCCTTCGGCCAGGTCGAGGCTCCTGGTGGACAGGCTCCTGGTGGCGGCAGGCGAAGCGCGCCGGTGTCTGTGCCAGGCTTTCCCCGGAGGAACCAGGCCGACTGCCAGGCGGCTCGGGGGCCGCGCACCTGTCCGGCCCTCCTTCCCCGCGCGGCCCCGGCTCCGGGCCAGTCCGCGCGCTGCGCACCGCGGGGTCGGCCGGGTCCAACCCCAGACTCGGCCCGAGGAGCTGCCGGCCAGGGGCTCGCGATCGCCACCCTCCTTGCACCCCAGCGCCGCTGTCGCCACTGCCCGGGACCCGGCGGCGCGGGGCCTCGGTGCGCGCCGGATCCAGCCCGGGGTACCCGGGTCCCTTCCCGAGGGTCCCACAGCCCCAGGCCTCCTGGGGTCTCTCCCCGCCGGGTCCGCAGCCCCCAGCCGTCCCGAGGAGCCGAGAGTGGGAGCCGGCCTTACCGACTGGAGCGGGGCGCACGGGCGGGGCGGACTCCCCGGGGTCTCGCGGAGCGCTCGGCGGGGCCGGAGCGGCGGCGGCGGCGAGGGGGCGCGGGGGGGCGGCGGAGGCCGCTATCTGCTCGGTGTCGGGAGAGCTCGGCGCGCCGGGCGCTCGGGCCTTGGACACCTGTGCGCTCGTCGGCGCCTTTTAACCGCGCCCGGCACCCCGCCTCTTCTCCGGAGCTGCTGAGAAAGTCCGGGAGGGGGCGGCTCCTCGGCGTCCGGCCGCCCCCAGCGCCGCGGGCGGGGCGCACCGGCCCCGGGTCCTCAGCGCTTCCCCGTGTCCCCGAGTCCCCCGAGCACCACAGATCCCCGCGCCCCCAGACCCCCGGCCGCCCGGGTCCGAGCGGGGCGACGCTGAGCCTCGGCTCCCTGCGATTTTGGGGAGAGGGTGAGGTTAAAGGATCGTTGTCGTTGCTGTTATTGTTATTTCTACGTGGACCGGTTCAAGAGCACAGTCGTAGTCAAAGCTCCGGTTTAATTTTTATTTTTAATTTTTTTTTATTTGAAGAGTAAGTTCAGGCCGGAGGTCCGGTTCCCCGCGAGGCTCCCCCCGGGCAGCGCGGTTGCCCTGGGCCGGTTCCCTCCTGGGAATGTGGGTTCACGGTGGGCGGGGTGGGGGGGGGCACCGCCGGGCTTGCACCGCCGGGCTTGGCCAAGGGCCTGCTTCTTTCTCCCCCAAACCTCGCAGGCAAACTTAACGAATGTCTCCTTGAGTTCCTGTTTGATTCGATCACTTTCCACTACGTGCCAAGGGCCGGAGTTGGACGTGGTGAGGACACAAGGCCAGCGCCAGGGACCCTGCACGCGGGCCCATCCCTGCGCCCCATCAGAGGGTGCCCCCGGACCCTGCCCACGTCCTCCTACTCCCACGGCTGAGAAATAGCAAGAAGGTTACTCAGTTCGGGGTGCGGAGCCCCCCCTGAATGAAGTCTACCGACCCCTTCCCCTGCACACACGTCTCGGAGGGGCGCGCTGGTGGGATTTCTGGAGAGGCTCCCTGGGAAGCTCGGTTCCTCTCCCGGAAGCTTGAGCTCGGATTACAAGGTTTCATTGTTCACATGTGGCTGGGTATTTTGACATTCACAAAGCAAGTGGATGGAGAATTAAAATCGCAAGAGTGGGCCGCGTCTGGGGAACTGTGTCCCGCACGGGGGGCAGGAAACTCACCCCAGGATTCCTGCAAAGGGGCCAGCCCTGAGGTGCAGGCGTGCTCGCTCCCACGCTTGGCTTCACTTAGGTCGGTTTTAAGTTGAGCAGAGATGATTCACCCTGACAGGGCAGATGTGGCCTTAGAAATGGGTTTCCCGTGATTGTGAACATTAGCGTAAAGGTACTGACTTTTCCTTTTAAAGGTTGCACCTCATCGCCACGGGCCAGTTTAGGCCATTCTTGCTGGGCGAACCTGAGTTTGTCCCCCTATCACTACCCCACCTTCCAGCCCCAGGTCTTAGTCCGGGAAGGAGTGTCTGTTCATGAACAGACAAAGCCCTACAAGGCCCATCTGAGAGATGTGCTGAATCGGCTGGTTGGAAATTACAAGGCAAACGTGGGTGGCCTGGAGGAACCTTCCTGGCCTGAGCCTCCTGGGAGCTGGGGGGCAGGGAACGCCCTTCAGGTTGTCAGGGCATCGCTCTGTGGGGCTCTGGGATTGGAGTGAAGGAAGTGTCTGGAACCTTTGCAGGAAGCCAGCTGGTAAAGGCGGTTTGGACATTGAAAGCTGACTCGCTTTCCCCCGCTGAAGGATTTCCCCTTGCCTTTTCGTGTCTATATCATGATCGCAGGTTGCTGTTCAACTTCCTGTTCCTGTGTTCCCTGACTTATCCTCCTGATTTGCATAATGACAGTGTATTGCTGTCTGATTGAATATCCTAGCCACTCTGTATTTGAGGATTTATGGTTAGAACCCCTACAGCTCTTAAATCTTAACTACAACGCAGCACCTGATTGTCTTCTGTTTGGTGTGACTTCTGTTGTTTTCTGTGCACTGGTGTCTTCTTCCCAACCAGACTCGGATTCGGATGGGGCAAGAAATCTCGTGGAGGTATTTCGTGTCCTCCAGAGCAGAGGAGGGGAGGGAGGGTAAGATGGAAAAAGGGTCTCACGTCTGGACATTTGAAGTTATCGCCACACGAGCTTAGATGTCTGTGCACTTAGCAGATCACACCACAGCTTAATGTTTTAAAAATCCTGTAATTATTCTGTGAATAGCACAATCATATTGCGGCATTATTTTTGGTTAAAAGCATTACTTTGTTATATGTAAACATTGAAAATAAGCCTCAGGGACTTCCCTAGTGGCTCAGTGGTTAAGAACCCACCTGCCAATGCTGGGGACACGGGTTTGATCCCTGGTCCAGGAAGATCCCACATGCCACAGAGCAACAAAGCCCGTGTGCCACAACTACTGAGCCTGTGTGCCACAAGTACTGAAGCCCACATGCCTAAAGCCCGTGCTCTGCAATGAAGAGTAGCCCTCGCTTGCCGTAAGTAGAGAAAGCCCGCGCACAGCAACGAAGACCCAACGCCCCCCAAAATAAATAAATAAATAAATTTTTAAAAAAAGAAAGAAAATAAGCCTTCATTTTCAGGTCTTCATCCTGAAAGGGTCATCCTGACCCGTCCTGCCCTCCGCTTCAGCCTCCCCAGCCCGATGCGCCCACCTCTCCAGCCTCATCAACTAGGCAGCAAGCAACATAGAGCACAGTTTTGGACTCGGTTTTATGGAAGAACTCTGGCGTCTCCTGGGTAGGTCTTGAGTGAAGCTGATACGGAGGACTGGCCCTTTTCAGGGAAGGTCCGGGTGTCATTGAATAAATATTGACGGCTAAACTGGTGGGTATGTGTTACAGCTGCACCTGTCACCTCACAGTGTCAGAGAGATGTGTGACTAAGGTTTTTACATAAGTACTTAGTAGCAAAAAGACAAATCCCAGGCATTCAAAATTTAGCTGATCTTTTATACAGGTATTTAAAGTGGTGCAGGGACATCGCTGGTGGTGCTGTGGTCAAGAATCCACCTGCCAATGCAGGGGACACAGGTTCGAGCTCTGGTCCGGGAAGATCCCACATGCCACGGAGCAACTAAGCCCGTGTGCCACAACTACTGGGCCTGTGCTCTAGAGCCCGCGAGCCACAACTACTGAAGCCCGCGTGCCACAACTACTGAAGCCCACGCGCCTAGAGCCTGTGCTCGGAAACGAGAGAAGCCACCGCAATGAGAAGCCCGCGCACCGCAACGAAGAGCAGCCCCTGCTCTCTGCAACTAGAGAAAGCCCGCGTGCAGCAATGAAGAGCCAGTGCAGCAATAAATAAATAAATTTATTTTAAAAAGTCGTTATTAAAAAAATCAAAAATTAAAGTGATGCAGTTGTCAGGCTATAAGGGGAAGTGCTAATGTGTAAAGCTATTTGATATTTCAAGTTGACAGTTGTTTTACAAATAAGCCAAAAAAAAGCTGCTGTTGTGCAAGAAATCAGTGTGAGACAAATCCTATTTCTTAATATATTTTAATGAATGATTGCCTGCCAGCTGCCTGATGGGGCAGCCCCTTGAGTTCCCCCTGGGAAGGATGGTCTGAATGTACATGAAGAATGTCTCAGTTAAATTTCTGACTCACAAATCATACGTGATAACAGAAGGTGATAGCAGAAATGTCTCAAGGCAAGAAGGGACTGATGAGAGAGAGGAATCCCCGTGCTAACACCTGGCAGTTCGGGGATCATTGGATGTCTCTGAGCCACGAGCTATTGGTCTGCAGCCACTTTCTCGACTTTGCTGTTGAAATATTAATCATATTAATAATTGGCAAAAAAGGGAAAATTCAGCCCTCCTCAAATGAGCAGATATTAAGAGCCCCTGAAAGTCTCTGCATAATTTGTTAATAATGACTTACATACGATAATATCATTTGAAAGCAGGAGTGGCCTTTCACGTTTTTGTATATAATTATCACAGGAGAAGGGCATTTCACAAGATTTCTCTCTGTACCTTTGACCCACACCCTCACTTATGTATCCTGAAAATTGTTAATGTCAAATAATTTAGGGGAAAGGATCAGTTGTTACATTCCAAGTATGTTAAACTTTCAGATTTCACTAGTTTAATTGTTCTTCTCTTCAGTTTCAAATTAAAGTCATAAAAATTCCCACTTTTGAATTTGAAAATGTTATAAGCCTTTCCACTTTCCTCACTCTATTCTTATGTTCGTACATGAAATATTTGGGGGCAATTTGAGTTCTCAGATGTGTCAGCTGCAAGGCCATGGTAAAATAAGTCAATTTCCTTGGCTTTACTGGACGAGCAGATGCTCTTAGTGGCAAATACATCCGTATAGCTCTTGTATGATTATTTAAGCAGACTGTGGAGAGATTACAAAGATGCTTCCAAATGTATTTCTATCAAAAGCATGTGTTGGTCAGAAATGAATTCAAAGCTATAACTCCCCAGGCAAACTAGTGGGGGAAAATTGACTTCTATTGAATATAAAAATTAAATTCTGTACGCTTTGGTGAGTTGTCAAAAAGGAAATTCTGCACAACTCATAAAGGAACAAAAGAGATTTCTACATGTTAGTGTGTCAGAACAATATTGTGTCATATACCATCTTGAAGAGCTTTGGGAATAAGTTAGGGTCTAGTAAACACTCATAATATGGGTGGCTTTAGTAAAAAAAAAAAAAAAATTATAGGCATAGGTTTGACCAAGGGCTGCAGAGTAATGATTCCTTTGTTGGATTGTGTCTGCTAGACCACAGCGGCTTTTTGTGAAATGCTAGTGTGGACGGTCCCAGGTCTGTCGCTGTCTGGAAACCACTGATTCCAGGGCCAGTTTTGCACCGACAAGCCCGGTCAGGTGGCTGTTCTCTGGCTTGGAAATTCTCTTTGGGAATTGGACATGGTGTCTTTGATCTTAGAATTCAGAGCTTGGTTTGTGTGTTAGCCATTCATCTAGACTTCTCCTTAAACTGTTTCAGAGCCCCTTCTACGTTGGGGGAAGAAGCACATACTGTATTGGTGTATAGATTTCTCTGGTTTCACCTCATCCTTGAAAAATC
Organism: Tursiops truncatus; assembly: GCF_011762595.2. Taxonomy (NCBI): domain Eukaryota; kingdom Metazoa; phylum Chordata; class Mammalia; order Artiodactyla; family Delphinidae; genus Tursiops; species Tursiops truncatus. The sequence continues at coordinate 870,149 of NC_047051.1, forward strand.
TTTGTGCTGGGAAAAGGCGCTTGCAATACCCAGAGTTCCCAGTAGATGGCACTGGGAAGACTCGTCAGGGAAACGGGGACGATCGCTGAAGAAAGATGGATACTCTTGTCCTTTAGTGTTGCTTGTCGCGACCTCGTTAATAGGCTGGGAAATAACTGTCTTTCCTTTTTTTTCACAATTAAATGAAATAGAATAGAATAGGAAATATCAGAACACACTGCTCTTAATAAGAGTTAAGTCGTGTTTTAGGAAATGTGTGTTTCGTGTGTGTTTTCATACTCACACGTGTGCTAGTCCCAGTGTGAGATGTACTGGTTGCTGTAGACTTCTGTCACAAAACGTTGGAACGTCATTTCCAGGGCGAAAGCATATCACTGTGGCCTCAGGAGAAGTGGTGTCACAGCAGGAAAGACACCCAGGCCCTGAGCGCCGCCCCTCCTCTGCCGTGCCCCCTGCGAGCTCACTGCCCCAAGAACCCCAGCAGCTCCCAGCCGCTTATGACCCTGGAAGATGCCTTCCTCCATCGGACTTGTTTCCCCGGGGCTCCTCTCTGGTCTGAGGATGTGGGCTCGTGGGATGGGGGAGAAGCAACAGCGCTATCTGACTGGGTCTTTTACTAACAATAAAATTATTTATCTACAAAAGGACACATACTTGATGCCCTGATGTCTAGTAAGCTCAGGGTCACAGGTCGGCTATTTTAATGGGTTACGTATTTAATGTCAAAAGTGGGTGTCGGACTATTGTGCTTTGGGAAAGAAGAGACAATAGACAGATAGCCTATTGTTGTTTCTTTACTGCCTTTGAAATAAACCCTTGAGGGTGGAGCTTGGGCTCCTCTCTTTGGTGGTCGGGGGCTCCGTACGGAGAGTGGATGTTTGGGGGAAGCAGTGTGGGTCAGCCTGGAGGGTCTCATCCTCAACGGAGGCAGCATCATCTCAGCCACCGTCTGGTGGGAAGCAGCCATCTTCCCTTACAGACTGTGTGACATTCTGCACTAGGTTGTTAGGATGCTATGTTTTCAGACAGCATAGCCTGCCTACAATTTACCAAAGGACAAAACAGACTTGTAGAAGTCACGTGTTTGGACCACGAATGTAGACTGTGTAACTGACACACAAAACACACACATAAACGAAGGGGTCTCTGGGTATCCTCCAAGGCAGAGGTCCCTGCGTTAAACATTTACACACGACTGGATGCCCTGAAGTGTGCCGCACGTTGTGGGTTTTCTTTATCACACAACTCTGTGAGAGCATTTTTAATCCAGTCCAGCACCTGCCTTGGACTCCCTTTGCATAAAGGATGGAGTAAATGTTGGGGGAAGGAACAGCTGGAGCCAGAAATCGACCCACCTCCACCCTTGGAGGGAAGATGTGGTCCCAACATCAATGGTGGTGAAAACGACATCCCGGGCTCTGGACCTGCAAGAGGTACGGTCCCCTGACGGAGCAAACCGTGCCGCTGGGCTGTCACCTCGTGATGGGCTTGGCCCCTGACCAGGTCTTTCTGGGGGAAGATAAGGAGAACCCTTTGAAAAGGAGGAGAAAGCAGATAGCGGCACGAGAACAAAGCAGAAGAGCTGGCAGGAAAGGGGCGAGGACGCAGACAGCGCATCGGGGTAAAGAGGGGCAGCAGGTCCCAAAGAGTGTGTATCAGCGCCTTTAATTGTGGTTTGTCTGAGGAGATGAGGGCCTGGCCCCCCGCAGGGTGTTTGCTGAGTGGCCAGCAGGACGTCCTCCCCAGGGCGGGAGCTGGGGGGGTGGACGACAGGCTGCTGGAAGGGCAGACTCTTGCTTTTGGTCCACGGGGGCTGCAAAGAGGAGAAGCAGGCCCTAGTGTTTGTGCAGGTTTTTAGCGTCCTGCCGCCGTGCACAGCACTTCCAGAGGGCAGCTATTGTCAAGGCTCCTGACTGAAATGTGAGTGTTTCTGGAATCCAGCGTGAGGCTCCCCGTGGAGGGGGTGTTGGAATGCAGACCCCCCCCCCCCCACCCCGCCCGCCACCGAGCTGGCTGAATTAGACTGGAGTGGAGCTGGGAGGGTGTGCTGAACCTGACTGCTCCATGGGAAAGTGGGACCAGGCTGGCTGCATGAAAACCAGCGCAAGAGTTTCTTAAACATGCAGATTCCTGGGCTGTGGGGCCAGACAGTCTGACCCAGTGGCTTTGGGAACCCATGGCCTGTGATATGTGTTAGTTTGTCCTCACGATTTTGTGGCTGGATTCAGCACTGTCTTGACAGACGTGCCTCAGGGGAAACTTGGGATCCCGACCCCGCAACGCGCACTCCACCCGAGGGCTGTCCGCCTCCTGTTTGCGTTAGAACTGCCGTGTCCAGGGTGGAGGCACAATGGGATCAAATCCCGAATCCCAGTGTCTGGTGAGAAGGGGAGAGGCTCTGGCGTGTTGCCAGGAGGAGCTCTTTGGTGTGAGTGCTGAACCCAGATGTCCGTTCCTCACGACTGTTAGGCAGAATCTAGGCCATTCCCGGGTCCTTTCAAGGCTGAAGTTCAACCAGAAGCAATTGATTCCCTTCTCAACTTAGGCCTTCCTTTATCTGAACATTGATTATTTGGATACTGAGGACCAGAAGACAGATCAGAAGACACTGCCTCACATTTTATTAATATGTGTTTTTTAAAAATTAATTAATTAACTTATTTTCGGCTGTGTTGGGTCTTCGTTGCTGCGCACAGGCTTTCTCTAGCTGTGGCGAGTGGGGGCTACTGTTTTTTGCGGTGTGCGGGTTTCTCATTGCGGTGGCTTCTCTTGTTGCGGAGCACAGGCTCTAGGCATGCGGGCTTCAGTAGTTGTGGTGCGCGGGCTCAGTAGTTGTGGCTCGCGGGCTCTAGAGCACAGGCTCAGTAGTCGTGGCGAACGGATTTATTTGCTCCGCGGCATGTGGGATCTTCCCGGACCAGGGCTCGAACCCGTGTGTCCCCTTCATTGGCAGGCGGATTCTTAACCACTGTGCCACTGGGGAAGTCCCTATTACTATGTTTTGGATAGAAACCAATCTCTTAGCTAATAAGCGGTGAATAAGGGTAACACGGATACAAAGAAATGATTACTTACTTAGAGCTTAGTGCTAACTACAATTTAAAATACCACATTAGTCCTGACTCCGTAAATTTAAAAGTTATGTTAGCAAACAAGCTAGAAATAAATTATTTTAGTGTCTGTCTAATAAATCACACCCAGAAACGATTTAGGTTGACAAGAACCTTCATGTTCCTGAGGTTGATTAAGGATGGAGTCTCTGAGGTCTGCAGTATTAGTTTTAAAATGATTCTTGGCCGTGGTTTCACAGTTAATTTAGAGGAACTAAATCATGGTGAGTTCTTCCTGCTGCGCTCTGACATCTGAATGACTTCAAGGCATTCTGTCACTTCTCCAACTTTTCCCTCTGACAATGACCTGAAAAGGCCTTGGGCAGCCATGTCTGCTGTGGCATCAGCATTCACCTAAGTGTCCCTGGTGGCTGGGAGGTTGTTCCCTGGGCCTCGGGAAGCCACCCCAGGTCCCCACGGCAGGGCACAGGGCGAGCTTCCCACTGCCCTGCCCTGGAGCTGGAGAGAGAGGGCTGGTGATCAGGACCGCAGTGAATTCCACACACACACACACACACCGGTGCTCGCTGTGTGAAGGGACACATTTGGGGGCAGAGTGAGCAGGCTTGGCCCTGCTCTGTCCAGGAGCCCCCCCACCCCCAGCGGAGAAGCAAGGACCTTGGAGCACAAACACCACAGTGACCCTGGGGGAGGGTGTTTGGGAGTGAAGACTTTGAACTAGTCTAGGAGGACGGGCTGGAGGAGGGAGCTCGTGCGATGCCGGGGGGAGGGGGGCGGTCAGGGGGGTGGGGAGGATATATGTGGGGAAATCAGGGATGGGGACGGAGAGCACAGAGACGCCAGTGAGAGAGACTGGGGAATAATGCTGACGTCACACCTGCTCTTGGTTTATAGCAAACATGAGGATGAAAGAACATGAAACACCACCATGAATACACAATCAGCAAAGTCTAGGCTGTGAGAAACTCTGGGAGACGAATGACCCAGATTCTAAGAAAAGAAAGTTGCAAGGAAATAAAAAGAGGTGGAGGGGAACCAGCAGCTTAAAGAGGCTTGAGAGAAACGTTAACCGATGGCAGCATATGGATTTCAGTGATTCCGAGCTAACTGCTCTTTGAAAAGAAGGGGATTTTCACTTCTGGGAACACAGCTGATGTCGTTTTTCCTATTCTCCTGGCCAAGTACAACTAAAACCCCTGGAAATTATATAAAAGCAAACAGCTCTGAAAGCTGGTGAGAAGGAAGCAGACCAGGCAGGGCCCTCAGGCAGACCCTTCAGTGCGGTTTCTGTCGGAAAGGTGAGGCGAGGCAGGGCAGACGGGCGTAGGGTTGGCTAGCGTGAAACATTTCAGCGACTGGTCTGGGGCCTGGCTCTGGGGTGATTAGGGCAGGTGGACAGTGGTCTGGCGTGTGACAGCCCTGTGAGAGGCTGAGAGAGGGGGTGTGGGTGTGGATTTTGGGTTGGTCGGTGGGCATATGAAAAGTGCACGTCACAGAAGAGTTGTTTGCTGTCTCTAGGAATTAGCCAGCCCTGGGAGGGGCCGTCTCCCCAGTGTTAGTAAGGCCACAGATACCAAGGCATCAGGATAAAGAGGCATGCTTCATACACGGGCCATTAAGAAACCTCAGCACATTTAAAATAGTTGAAATAATAGAGTGTGTTCTCTGATGGAACCAGTGGAACCAAAGTGGAGGTCAATAATTATTAATCAATAATAGGTGGAAAGAAAGAAAACGGAAACATCTCTGAACACTTGGAAACTAAAACACAGCTCTAAATAAACCATGGGTCAATACGTTGTATTGAATGAAAATAAAAAATCCAAGGGATCAAAATTTGCAAGACACACTACGGGAGTGCTGATAGGGTGTTACAGCACTGAATGCAAACATGAGTGAAGAAGAGAAGACGCAAGTCGATAGACCACGCTCCCACTTCAAGAATCTAGAAAGAGTAGTGAAAAATAAGCCCAAAGCAAGCAAAAGCAAGACAATGATAAAGAGAGGAAATCAATTCAATTGAAAACAGAAAATGAATAGAGCAAATTGATGAAACAAAGAGCTGGTTCTTTGCAAAGATCAATAAAACTGATGAACTTCCAGCAAGACTGACAAAGGGAGAAAAAAAGAGAGAGAGAGAAGACACAAATGACCAGTATCAGGAATCAAACAGGGCACATCACTACAGACCCTGCAGGCATCAAAAGGATAATAAGGAGTACTATAAACAATTCTATACTTACAAAGTTTGCAAGTTAGATGAAATGGATCACTCCCTCAAGACACACAAGCTATCACAATTCACCAAATATGAAACAGATAATTTTAAGATCCTTGTAACTCTTAAGGATATTGAATTTGTTAAAGAGAAACTCAAGAAATGTCCAGACCCAGATAGTTTCACTGGGAAATTCCACCAAATGTTTAAAGAAGGATTACACCTGTTCTGCATGACCTATTCCAGAAGACAGAGGAGGCAAGACCATTCCCCAGTTCATTTTGTGGTGCTGGTATTACCCTGACACAAACCAGACAAAGACAATACAAAAAAAAAAAAAAGAAAACTACAGACCAACATCCCCCATGAACGTAGATGTAAGAAGGCTTAATATTAACAAACGAAATTCAGTAATATATAAAGAGAATTACACACCATGGCCAAGTGAGGTTCATTTCAAGGATGCAAGGTTGTTTCTGTATGAAGATTAGTCAAGGTAATCCATCATATTAATGGGCTGAAGAAGAAAAATCACATGATCATATCATTTAATGCAATATTTTTTTTCCACAAAATTCAACACCTATTCATAATAAAAACCAGCAGAAAAATAGGAATAGAGGGGAACTTGCTCAACTTGATAAAGAGCATCTACAAAAACCCTACAGTTAACATTGTACTTAGTGGTGAAAGATTGAATCCTTTCCCCTTAAGATCAGGAACAAGAATTTCTGCTTTTATCATTCCTATTCAACATAGTGCTTGAAGTTCTAGCCAGTGCTACATGGCAAGAAAAAGAAATATAAGACACACAGATCATAAAGGAAGAGATAAAACTATCTCTATTTGCAGATGGTATGATTGTGCACAAAATCCCGCGGAAACTACAGAAATCTAGAACTTTTAAATGAATTCAGCAAGATCACAGGATATAAGCAAATAAGCCAACAAATATAACGGTTATTTCTATATACTGGCAATGAACATACGGACAATGAAATTAAAATACAATACTATTCACAATCACTCAAAGGAAATGAAATACTTAGAAGTAAATCTTTTTACTTTTTACATAAAATGAAACTTTTCGTATTCGTATGCTGAAAACTATGCAATGTTGATGAAAGAAATCAAAGACGGAGTAAATAAACAGATATGCTGTGTATATGGATAAAAGATTTGACATAATAAAGATGTCAATTCTCTGCAAATTGATATACAAGTTTAATGCCATTTTTATCGAACACACAGCAAGATTTTTTTGTAGACATAGACAAGATTATTCTAAAATTTATATGGAAAGGGAAAGAAACTAGAGTAGCTGAAAAAATTTGAAAAAGGAGAATAAAGAGGGAAGAATCACTCGAGCATTCAAGACATAAATGAAGCACAGGAATCAGGACTGTGGTGCTGGTGGAGGGAGAGAACAGAGGTCAGTGGAGCAGAGAACCCAGAGATAGCCCCACACAAACATGCCCAGTTGATTTTTTTTTAAATTTATTTTATATTTGGCTGCGTTGGGTTTTCGTTGCCGCGCGGGCTTTCTCTAGTTGCAGCGAGCGGGGGCTACTCTTCGTTGCGGTGCACGGGCTTCTCATTGCGTTGGCTTCTCTTGTTGCGGAGCACGGGCTCTAGGCGCACGGGCTTCAGTAGTCGTGGCTCGCGGGCTCTAGAGTGCAGGCTCAGTAGTTGTGGCGCACGGGTTTAGTTGCTATGTGGCATGTGGGATCTTCCCGGACCAGGGCTCGAACCCGTGTCCCCTGCACTGGCAGGCGGATTCTTAACCACTGCGCTGCCAGGGAAGCCCTCCAGTTGATTTTTAACAAAGTGCCAAAGGCATTCAATGGAGGAAAGCAAGCCTTTCATCACATGGTGCTGGGGCAGCTGGATGTCGACAGGCAACAAGTGAACCTCAAGTCTCAGACCTTTTATAAAAATTAACACAAAATGGACCACAGACTTCAATGTAAAGCATAAAACTAGACAGCTTTTAGAAAAAGCATAGGAGAAAATCTTTGGAACCTAGGGCTAGGCAAAGAGTTCTTAGATTTGACACCAAAGCCACAACCCATAAAATTAAAAAAATGAGAAATTGGACTTCATTAAAATGAACAGCTATTGCTTTGCAAAAGACCCTGTTAAGAAGATGAAAAGAAAAGCCACAGAGTGAAAAATATTTACAAACCACTATCTGTGTCCAAGGACTTGTGTCTACAGTACATAAAGATCTCTCAAGACTCAACAGTAGAAAAACAAACAATCCAATGAGAGAACGAGCGAAAGAACTGAAGAGGACAGAGAGATGCCAAAGAAGCACATGAAAAGGTGGTCAAGTTCATTAGCTACTTGTGAAGTGCACATGCAACACACCTATCAGAACGACAAAATGACGTGGGAAGCTGTATTCAATGTCTTGTAATAACCTATAATGGAAAAGAATCTGAAAAGGAATATATGTATTACTGAATCACTTTTCTGCACACCTGAGACTGACACAACATTGTAACTCAACTATACTTCAATCTAAGAACCGGTTATTGAAAATAAGAAGAATGGCTAAAATGAAAAATAACACCACCACCAAATGCTGGCGAGGCTCAGGAAAGACCGGGTGACTTAGACGTTGCTGGTGGGGGTGTGTCATGATGCCGCTGCTCTGGAAAACACCGGCTGCTTTCAAAAATGAAACGTGCAACCACCATGCAGCCCAGCAGTGGGAGCAAACTCCTGGTGCGGTGACCCAAGTGAGTCTCCAGAGAATTACACTGAGAAAAAAATCCAGTCCCAGTGGTTGCGTACTGCACGATTCCGTTTATGCAACTTTCTTGAAATGACAGAATCGGAGAAACAGTGAGCAAATTAGTGGTTGCCAGGAGTGGGTGGGATCGGAATCGGAGGGTATCGGGTATGGGTATAAAAGGGCCCCACCAGGATCCTGGTGGTGATGGAAATGTTCTGTATCTGGACTGTGTCAGTGTTGTGTCCTGCTGAGGTCTTGGACTGTAGTTTTTCGAGATGTTACCATCGGGGGAAACTGCCCAAAGCACACGAGACGTCTGTTTTATTTCTTCCACCTACATGTGTCTACAGTTATCTCAAAATAACAAGTTTAATTAAAAAAAGAAAAGAACATGAGCAGGACAATTGGGAAATTATGAACATGGACTAGCTATTTTAGTGTGATGGTGGCATTGTTTTTGTTTTAAAAGCTTAGCCTATGCTCTTTTTTTCTTAATATTTATTTATTGGCTGTGTCGGGTCTTAGTTGCGGTACGTGGGATCTTTGTTGCGGCATGCAGGATCTTTCCTCGTGGCGTGCGGATTTCTCTCTAGTTGTGGTGCGAGGGCTCAGTAGTTGTGGCACTCGGCCTTCTCTCTAGTTGTGGCACGCGGGCTTAGTTGCTCTGCGGCATGTGGGATCTTAGTTCCCCGACCAGGGATTGAACCCATGTCCCTTGCGTTGGAAGGCAGATTCTTAACCGCTGGACCAGCAGGGAGGTCCCAGTCTATACTCTTAAAGGACCCATATTGAAATATCTGCAGAAGAAACGATCTGTCTGGGATTTGCTTTACAGTCATCCAGGCTGGGGGATAATCGGGCGAGACCCCCCGAATGCGAACGGGCACGGCTAGATGGTTGCTGGAGCTGGATGAGGGATGATGGGCATGTTGGCACTGTGGTCCCTGAGCACCAAGCTGTGGGAGCGGCAGTGAAGCCACCGATCCTGGAGACATTCAGCCTGCTTTGAATCTTGGCCCTGCTGCTGATTAGCTGGGTAAACTTGGTCTGAGCCTCAGTGGCCTCATCTGTAAAATGGGGATAATATCTCACAAGGAAGAGTGCAGGGAGAGGAGAGGAAAGGTCTCCACCCGAGGGAGGGGGCGAGGGAGAGAAGCCAGCGCAGGAGGCCCAAGGGTAGGGGACAGTGTCTCGGAATCCAGACAGAACACGGCCTCAGGGAGAGCTTTATGAGGATGACGCTGAGAAGAGGCCATTACGCTGGTGTCAGAACGTCACTGGTGCTTCTGGCGGCCTGGGCTGGTAGCGGGGCTGGGCCCAGATTAAGGTGCTGGGAGGTGACGGGTGAGCGAGGCCAGCAGTGTGGCCACCACCTCAGACCCGAAGGGGCGGCCGAGACACAGCTCCGGGGGCAGGAGCATTGAGGGCAGTGAAGGAGCGGAGGAGAGAGGGAAAATGGAGGAAGGGGGTGGCTGGGAGCCCTGGGAGCACGGCGGGCGGGACGAGCCTCTCCCACGCAGTGCGGCTGCCGCCAAAGCCTTTTCATCCCCCCCATGTCCCCCCATCCTGTTTATGGGCTTTGCTTGAGACCCATTCAACAGCCGTTTATCAGGAAAGGTTGTCACGGGACCATCAGGAATTATGGAGGCGGACTGGATCTTCCCTGTGAAAAAATCGTGGTTTTGTTCTTAAAGGTTAGATCTTGGTTTTCATGGATCGCTACGAAAATACTTATGGATGAAAGGATATGTCTGGAATTTGCTTCGGACTCTGAAGAAAATGAGACTTCCTGTTTTGCGTTTCTGGGGAGAGGGTCTGGAACCCCGGCACGCAGGTCCAGCCCTGGAGAATATTCGCGGTTCACCAGGTGTCCGTCCCTATGCGTAGCACGTGTGCTGACTGCACCCTTCACAGGGGTGGCCCTGGGGTGTGGCATCTCCAGGGTGATGGGTCCCCGGCTGGTGCACCAATACCCCCACTAAAGGCATCCGTGTCCCACCTGGAAAGCCCGGGAGGAAGCCCTCCCCTTTACCACCTGTGGGTGCAGAGCTGTGGACTGAAGGGCCCTCTCCCCTTGTCCGAGGGGCTGGAAGCTGACCCAGGGGACACCTTCCATGTCCTGGAGCAGCCGACCCCTCTCCAAGCTGAGGCCTGGGGGCTGCTAAAGCGACCCTGCCAGAGGGATGGGAAGAGGGTGCAGGGGTGCGCGGACACCAGCACTCCAGCCACGCGGCCTCCCCAGCAGCCTGCCCCGAGCCGCCCCTCAGGTCGCCAGCGACGCAGTGGCCCAGAAGGAACAGAAGCTTCAGCAAAGGGCTCATCTTTATTGAGGGAGCGCGTTCCTGCGTCAGCCGTTCACGAGGACTGCAAATCAGCCCCTACGAAAAGCTTCCCGCTTCCATACAGTTCCGGCCATGCCCAGACAGCAGTGAAAATACATGGTACAGTGAACCCTTTCCACCCTAAGAGCCATGACAGGTCACACATTTGTCAGCAGACAAGGAAAAACAATACCTACGACGAGACAGAGGAAGCTTAAATATTAGACACTGAAGGCATGATTCTAAAATTAACATTGTGTGTCTTCCCAGGTAAGGAAGACCAGTCATTATAAAAATACTTTACATAAATTCAAAATCAGAACTAAAACATTCAATCCTATAAAAATATCTCTTCCTAATAAAAGTATCAATTTCTAGATAAATGTTTTATTGACAACAGTTACGTCCTTAAATTTTCAGGAAATACCGCCATGTCAGACGGTCCACTTAAACCCACATGTAAAAGTCACACCGAGGCCCGGCTGTAGAGCCGGGCCACACATTTGATTACGTGGCACATTCATGGCCCAATTATTCTACAGAAAGCTAACTCGGGTGTCTATGAATGGTGAAAGCCGTTTGTAAGGACAGAGTCTCAGCTGAGAGCCAGGACGCCTGGTCGGCGCTGCCTTCCGAGGAAGGCCGTAGTTCCGCGACGCTACGTCAGCTGCGCGGTGCCTGGCCCCGTTTAACTAGGAAACCCCGTGATGGCGTTCTGCCCGCTCTCGGAAATCAGCTCGTTCATCTCGTTCTGTTTACTCTCTTTGAGGGCGTGGTTGGGGGGCGTTCTTTGCGTCTGTGCTCGCTTGGATCTCCTGAAGCACACTTTGAGCAGCAGGTAGCACAGCTCGGCCACGTTGAGCAGCATGCAGATCACGGACGCGGAGATCATGAAGATGGTGAACACGGTCTTCTCCGTGGGCCTGGAGATGAAGCAGTCCACGAGGTTGGGGCAGGGGTCGATGCCGCACTTCAGCACCCAGGGCAGGTGGTACCCGTTGTACAGGAAGTAGAACACGTACATGAAGGCGGCCTCGAAGATGATTCGGAAGAAGATGCTGCTGCTGTAGGTCCACCACAGGGAGCCCTCGATCCGGATCTTCTGCCGTTTGATGTCTTCCAGATCCTTGAACTCGTTCCTCTTCTCCCCGCGCCTGAACCGGCGCGCGGCCTCCTGTCTGTAGTAGGCCACGTGCATGGCCACCAGCAGGGCCGGCGTGGACACGAAGATGAGCTGCAGAGCCCAGAGCCGGATGTGGGACACGGGGAAGAAGTGGTCGTAGCACACGTTCTTGCACCCGGGCTGCAGCGTGTTGCACACGAAGTCGGCCTGCTCATCGCCCCACACCTCCTGGGCGGCCACCACCAGGATCATGACGCGGAAGATGAAGATGACGGTGATCCACACCTTCCCGATGCTGGTGGAGTGTTTATTCACGCCCCCGATGAACGTGTGCAGCGTGCCCCAGTCCATGCTGCCGCTTTATCCTGAACAGGCGAAAATGAGCACAGGGTAGTTAGTGGAACCTTCCTGCAATTTGTAAAGCTGCTGTAATGTTACAGACAGGAGGACGTCTCTCTTGAGCTCACCCCGCGAGCTGCTTGGAGGTGGTTTTCTGGGAGGGACAGCACCCACTCTGAAAGCACTCTCGCGTCTGGCGGGGGCTGACAAGCCTCTGGGTCCAGCTGAACTCGGATTATACGTTAGGTTGCTGCCTGACACTAGCCACTAACCCAGGACCTCAGGCAAACACATTCATTTCCAAGCTCCCTTTTAATCCCTGTTTCGCTTTGCCCAAGGGATCACAGATGTTCCTCAGTAGATTTTTTTTTTTTTTTTTTTTTTTTTTGCGGTACGCGGGCCTCTCACTGTCGTGGCCTCTCCCACTACGGAGCACAGGCTCCGGACGCACAGGCCCAGCGGCCATGGCTCACGGGCCCAGCTGCTCCGCAGCATGTGGGATCTTCCCGGACCGGGACACGAACCCGTGTCCCCTGCATCGGCAGGCGGACCCTCAACCACTACGCCACCAGGGAAGCCCCCTCAGTAGATTTTATTTGTTAAAGGGCTTATCCAAGAAAAAAAATCATTCACTGGAATGACACAATCTGTTTTACCCAATGGACTACGAAGAGGAAAAAAGGAAACCAAACACTTATTAGTTCACTTTGTACAATAAGCTTGTATTTACTTCTAGCTTGGACAACATGACCTGCCATAATCATGTGCTCTTAGGAAACCTAACGCCGTAAGCTACTCAAAGAGCCTCTTCCAGAATAGAACCACAGGCTTTTACAGAAAGTGCTCACTTTTCTCCCCTTAATGGGCAGCGCTGCTCCCCTGCCAGACAGGTGCCAAGTTTACAGCAGGAGCCGCAGGTGCAGGACCAGCCCCACCTGCAGTGCAGGGTCCCCTGTGAAGGCTCTGATCCAACATCCTGAGGCGAAGGGGCCTTGACTCCTAAAGAAACTCTGCACAAAGCAAACGGACCCCTTCTGCATTGCCACGGCAGACCAAAGTCGGTCAGTATTCTGCTCAGAAGAAAAAAGAATAATGGACCCTTTGAGAATCTTCTGAAAGACCATCTCCTCAGAAAGACACGCTCACCCAAGTTCTCATAGCCTTTTCGGGGGAGGGGCCCCAAAGGCCTTCTGTCAACCCCCCTGGGGGAGACTTTCTTGCACTTGAACGTGGGCTCAGGCTTCTCCCTCTCAGGCTGGTGAGGAGAGTGGAGCCCGGGCGCCCTGGGCGGCTCTTCATGCGCATTTCCAGAACGGCCCGCACACGGGTGGGCATCCACCTGGCCGGGAACGGGGGGCCAGGGCCTGGAAGGAGCCCCGGGAGCAGCGAAGGGGCTGGGGGCTGGATTCCTGTGTGGATCCAGGACTAAGCGGGACTCAAAGGCGGATGTACACACAGCCAGGCTTTTGCTTTTTGAAAAGGAGAGCTGAGAAAAAAGCACAGCTCTTTAAACACACACTCCTTAAAGCTGTGTTTCCTTGTCCTTAATGCTTCTGATCAGAGGCTGTGTGAGCCTCCGACGCGGGTCTGGGGGGACACGGGGGCCTCGGTCAGGAAGACTGGTCTCAGGATCTGCGTCTAACCCCCGCCTCAGACCACTGACCCCGTGACCTAAAGGATTTCCAAGTCCACGGTAATGAGTCTTTGATTTAAAAACCTTATTGGAGAGCTACGAACTGTAGAATTCACTCTCAGCTCCTGGTGGAAGTTGTTAGAATAAATCTGCCCAGTTGTAGCCCTCCTGACCTGGAAGCACCGGGACGCACCCAGTGGAAGGAAGAAACACAAATATCTTGAGGTTTGAATGTAGTTTACAGTGTCGGCTCACCTGGGAGGTCCATCCTGTCTGTTTACAAGCTGGAGATATTCTCTAGTTAACTGGTAAGCATCTCCCACTGAAGAGTGCGGAATTCAACGCCCGACCAGCAAGGTTTTGATTTCTCAAATAAAGGTCACATTTTCTCCAACCCTCCAAAGTGCAGAGAGTTGAAACTCCCCAACCGGTAAGAAGGCTGTTTCCTCTCTGAGTTGTCTATCTTCAGCTGCCTGAGTAAGGCAGCACCCTCCCCCTCCCAGGGGCCAGAGGCCACTGGCCTGAAGGAATTAGGAGAGGCTGACGTCATGGGAGAGGTCAGGAGGTCAAATCTCCCCCCACGAGGTCCCCCGCTTTCTAGAGCAGAATCCTTGACTCCTGCCCCCTGGGGCATCTCTTAAAAAACAGGGGCAATTATTGTGGCAGCATCTTTATTTCTTTTGACTTTTCTGGGTCCCCAGATGACACGCTCTATCAAAGTAGCAAAGCTGAACAGAAAATAATCTGTTTTACGATACTTATTGACTCTGACTAAAAATCAGCAATTTGCCTTTAAAGGGTGAAAAAGAAATGAGATGGCTTCCTACAGCGTCTGTTCCCATCCTTCCCTTAGGGAGAAGCCCTGTTGTCTGGATGAACGTCACTGTCGAGGCTTCGAACAGAAGCAGAGCTCACCTCACCTCCTAGAAGACTGGCCGGGGGTGTGGACCCACCCCCCCACCCCCCCTCTTCCGCGGCAGGAGAGCCTCAGGGGGGCCTGCCAGAAACATTTTGGCGGCAGAAGATGTGAAGACACTTTGAAAATTACTTTCCAAAGTAACTGCCTCTGTCGGTACCCCTCACAATTAGTATTAAACAAAGCTTTAATAATAAAAATTTTGTTCAATAAAAAGCAAAATATTAACTCTTTCTTTGTGAACCAGAGCGGTTTATTTTATTTTACTTTTTTTTTTTAGTTTTTGGCCACACTCCGTAGCGTGTGGGATCTTTGTTCCCTGACCAGGGATCGAACCTGCACCTCCTGCCTTGGAAGGCAGAGTCTTAACCACTGGACTGCCGGGGAAGTCCCCAGACTGGTTTATTTTAACTGGCACCTTCCTGGCTGTCTTTTAGGCAAAGAATAAGTTTGCTTGGCTCCTGTGTAGAAAGGTGGTTGACAATCAAGCTCACAGAAGCAAACGCCACTGGGCTGTGCAGTGTCTCTAGTCACTGCGGACACACAGCTGTGGTCCAATTGCTTAGCTCTGAAAATAGGAAATCAGTGACCTGACTTCTGATGACACAGAGTGTTAGGAAGAGAGATGGTGCTTCCCTCTTAAATTCAAATAGTTTAAATCTATTAGCATTCTGCCTCAGTAATATAATTTCTTGTTTTAAAAATTCTTATTTAAGAATTTAAGCATAACTAGTTTGCTTAACAAAGCCGTGTCAGTTTCACTGACGACAGGACCAAAACTAAAGCCCCAGCATCCCCTCAGCATCTGCACTCCCTCCAAAGCCATCCCCGACTCCCTGTCGGACCTGAGGACAGAGCATCCCTCACCATGTCCACATTGGCTCTGGACAGCGGAGGAGTCTGTGCTGATGAGACGCAATAACGCCAAGGCAAAAGCAGCGCCTGAGGCACTCGCAGCTCTGCGGCCAGAGGAGACTCAGGGTGAGGTTCCCTCTTCTGGGACCCGGCTCCCCTGCACCATCGATCACCGACCACCGGGCCACCAGTGGCGCTCAGCACCCCCAGGAACGGGAACCCGGGTGCAGCTTCCGGAGGGCAGTGAGGGTGTGGCCCGTGACAGGAAAACTAGTAGCTGTGGCCACAGCCCTTCAGCTCCTCCCCGGGGGTCCACTGCACGACCCCGGGTGGTAGTTTTCCTTTGTCCCCAGAACGGTTAAGGGGGGTGTCTGGACCTGCCAGTTTCCTGATGCCCTGTACTTCAAATACACAGTAACATCAAAATAAAATCTTTAATGTGGATCCTTTTCCCTTTCAAAATAATAACAATAATGATAATAATGCCCAATCCCAAACCTCAGGCCCATGCCCCTGAGCATTAAAAAAAAAAGAAGGTGGAGTTTGAGGAACTGGATATACTCCCTTACCCCACAAGTCAGCAGCCTAAAAAAAAAAAAATTCTTAAACTCTCTCCGTAATCAAGAAGAATCTTTTCCTTTTGTCTCTGGAAATCTCAGGTCATCCAAGGGACAAACTGATAGCTGATTTTTAAATTTAGTGACTCAAAAATCCATCAACTGTCCCTTCAAAGTAATGACCAGTGATAAAATGGATTTAGGATTTATAGACTTCTTCAAAATTAACTCAATAAAAATGAAAAAAATCCTGTCTATGGAGTCTAAACATAAAAATGGACAATTCATAGAATTACATGGACTTCTTTTTTTTTTTGTCCAAAGTAAACTTTGATGGTTCTGAGCTATCATAATCCAAGATTCAATGTAATCGTATGTCCATATGTGGGAGGTGTGTTATATCATGGGGTCTTCTGAATTAAATTCTTTGGAGAATACAATCAATATTTATTAAAGGATAAATTTAAAATTAAAATATGTTCTAATTTGAATACATATGTATATTCAAAAATGCATTTAATGTATACAGTTAAAGTCCAGAGGAAACTGCCACAATTATTTAGAATCTAAACCCACAAAATATTTTTTTCAGGAAGGAGTATTTTAATACCGTACATGTAATTCTTAATCCATTGGAGAATTCAAAGAGTTAAAAAATTTTTTTTCCATTTAGCAGTCTCTGTTCCCTGAAGCAAACCTGTGTCCTTTCCAAACATTTAAGTCCAGCTGGAGTTAAATGATCCTGGGAATAAAAACAGAAAAAGCCCTCTGGGGACCCCGGTCCATTCTCCTGGATCAAATGAGTCAAACAGAAATCTTACCATGATAATGAAGCCACTGGCAGGATTATGCCCTCACGGACCTAGAAGCTTGGACCAGAAATTATTTTCCCACAATTTCATTCTACCTAAAATTTTTAACTAAAATATACAAACCACTCACAGCTCCTAGAACATTCAGACTGAGCCAGGGGTGCATGGTAAGGACCCGCAAGTTAGAATTTTCCTCTCACCCTGTTGAAATTGTTCAGTCAGAACCTCTGCTGGTTCTTTTCCTTCTTAAAGCTCTTATACTTCAGAAAAGTCAAAGAAAAAGAGAATGAAGTTCCCATTTCCTGAATCAGAATTTTGTTTTAAATCAAGACACCGTGAAGCAGCTGAACTGACTGACGCCTTCTGGGTTGGATCCACGCGGTGATGGCAACGGGAACACCCCTCCCCCAGTTATATCACAGGCTCTCTCTATGGACGTTCTCTCTTCATAACCCCTTCTCCCCTGCCTGGCAGGGTTCCAACACCACCCCAGTGGCCCTGGGATTCGGAGCAGCAGACAAAGCTCTACACAGCACATCCTGAAATTCTAAGGAGTCTGGCTGGGGCAGGACGTCTTCTTCTAGAATACTGACCAGACTGCCAGAACTGGGGCAAGAAAAGACTTGTGTGGCATCAAGTCCGCCCAAGGGAAAGAGCAGGGGTGCGTGGCTGAATTCAACCGTGCGCTAAACCCACGGCCAGATTCGACCTGGGGGACATGGTGCCGGGGTCGCTGGCCCGGGTCCCTGCGTGGCTGCAGGCCCCCAGCCCCTTCAGGCGTCCACAGCTGTATCCAGGCCGCACTCACCTCAGACTCCGTCCTGCTCTGCAGGAAGGGAGGCCAAGCCGGTCAAAAGCCCACACCCTGTGCCGGGTGACACCTGGGGCCGGTCTCCTCCACAAGACAGGAAGTACCTTCCGGTGCCGCCACCTTTTACTGAGATGTGTCACCAGTGACAAGTACTGTTGTCCAGTGATGGTGCTAGTGTCACGTGCGGCTCACAGGCTCCCGGGCTTACGTCCAGCGGCCGCTCCGGCCAGTTCCACCTGGGCTTGCCGGCTAGTCCCGCTCCCCTAAACGCGAGCCGAACCTCGTCAGGGACCCATGAAAGCCAAGAAAATCCAAAAGGCAGCAGAGGAGGTGGGGGAAAGGGGCACCTGTACCCACGAGGTGACGCATCCGCAAAACCTGTTGTGCGAGTCAGGGGGGACCGCCCGGTGTAAAAGTCAAACCAGCCCATCCTCGTTCCTGCGAGCGCGCCGGGCCGCGGGAGGATGCGGGGCGCGGGCGGCTTCGCGGACCGCCCCCCACCCGCGGGCCCTGGAGCGGGTCGCCGACGGGGGCGGGCGCGGGGGATGAGGGGGAGGGGGCCAAGGGCCGCCGACCTACCTGCTCCGGCTTCCGGAGACAAGCCCTCCGCCCGAGGGGCCGAGAGGTAGCGCCCCCCTCACCTGCTCGGCGGGGATGCGGCCGGGCGCGGGGGTCCGGGCGCGGGGTCCGGGCGCGGGGTCCGGGCGCGGGGCGGCGCCTGCGCGGCCGCCGGACTGGCAGGAAGGGCAGGGAGCCGCAGGGAGCCGCGAGCTCGGCGGGAGTGCGACGTCTGCAGCTGCCCTCCGCCCGCTCTGGGATGGCCCGGCTCCCACCTGCAGCGCCTTTTAACCGCGCCCCACCCCGCCTCTGTCCTGACGCTCCTCGGGCGGGAGGCGAGACGAGCGCGCGGGAATCGGAGCGCACCCGCCCCGGGGCGCGGGCTGCGGGGCGCACGGGCGTGCGGGCGGGCACTCCCTCTGCGGCGCGGGGCGCGGGGCCTGCCCAGCCCGGTCCGGGCCCGGCGGGGCGGCCCTGGTGTCCCCGCAGCGCCGGGGGGTCGGGGGCAGGGCCTGCGCCCGCGCCCCCCGGGAGCAGGCCTGGCCGAGTGGGCCCGGGTGGGCCCGCAGCCAGGCTTCCGACGGGCTCGACCCGGTGGGATCGGTGCTCGGCGCAGGCTGTGTTTTTCCCGGGATTTAGCCTACTCTTTTCTGGACACTGCCGCCCTCTTAGCAGCCCGCCAGGCGCCCGTGCAAGGCCCTGTTAAGAGAGCAGCCTGGAGGCACAGAGACTGTGGGTCTTTATTCATTAATGACCACGTTATTGAGTTAAAGGGGTTATTTTATTAGTCACCTCTGCTTTTTGCCCCCTCATCCCGGGAAGCGAAGGGGGCCTTCCTCAGCCAGCCCCGCGCTCCTGGCAAAGATCCGGCCCGCGCCCCCTCCCACAGGTCGGCTCTGAATGCCCAAGGCCGCCCCAGGCAGGGCACAAACGTTGGCATAGTAAAATAACTCAATTTTTAAAAATTTAATTAATTAATTTATTGTCCGCGATGGGTCTTCATTGCAGTGCACTGACTTCTCATTGCAGAGCGTGAGCTCTGGGCACGTGGGCTTCAGTAGTTGTGGCACGCGGGCTTCAGTAGTTGTGGCACGCGGGCTCTAGAGCGCAGGCTTAGTAGTTGTGGCGCACGGGCTTAGTTGCTCTGCGGCATGTGGGATCTTCCCGGACCAGGGCTCGAACCCGTGTTCCCTGCATCGGCAGGCAGATTCTTAACCACTGAGCCACCAATGAAGTCCCTAAATAACTCACTTTTTAAAGTAGATTGTAAACTTCTTTGGGGATTATAAGCAGTTTAAGACGTTTTCTCATTCCCACAGCACCAGGCAGGGTCCTTACCCCACAGTAGATGCCACTCCGTGAGGGTCTGCATCTTGACTGGTGGGGCCCACCAGCACAGCAGCTGAGCCTGGAAATGGCTCTTGCTCCTGAGGCAGGACTGCCCACGTTCCCACTCCCGCAGCTGGTTCCGCACGACACCGCCTGAGCGGTCATGCTCCAGACCAGCGGCCGCTGTTCCAGGACCATCGAGGAAAGAACTTTGCAATCAAAGCAGCCACAGAGAATGTGTTGCATTTGCTAGTGTCCAAAAAAGGGACCACCTCAACACAGGGCAAAACCCATCTCTTCCGTTTGGGTGACGTGTTCCAGCCCCACAGCTGGCTTTTTATTCTGTTATTTGTTTCTAAATGTTTCAATGCTTTCCCCTAAGATCAGGAACAAGGCCCTACATTCCAATCAACATCCCACTGGACGTACCATCTAATGTAATAACACAAGAAAAGGAAATTAAAAGGCATACAGACTTCGAAGGGAGAAATAAAACTCTCTTATTTTATACATGACCAAAAAAAGGAATCAATAAAATTTCTCCTGCAACTAACAAGCAATTATAGAAAAATTACAGGACACAAGATTAAATATGCGGAAGTCAATTACTGGCCTATATATCAGCAATGAACAATTGAAATTTGAAATTAAAAACACCACACTACTTATATTAGCACCCGAAAATTAAATAGGTATATATCTAGCAAATATGTACAAGACCTATATGAGAAAATCCACAAAACTCTGATGAAAGAAATAACAGATCTAAATAAATAGAGAGATATTTCATGTTTGAATTCGTTTTTTAGTGCTGCTGCAACAAATATCACAAACTGAGTGAACAAAACAACAGTATTTCTTTTTTCTCTCACAGTTCTGGAGTCTAGAAGTTCAAAATTAAGTTTTGGGCCGGGCTCTGATCCCTCTGAAAGCTCTAGGGGAGAATGCGCCCTTGCTCCTTTCCAGCTTCTGGTGGTGGCTGGCATTCCTAGGCTTCCAGGTCCTCCTTCCTGTGTCTGCCTCTGTGGTCACATGGTTTTCCTCCCTGGGTGTCTCTGAGGTCACCGTTCTCTCCTCTTTAAAAGGCCATCAGTCATATTGGATTTAGAGTCCATCCTAATCCAGTGTGGCCTCGTCTTAACTAACTACATCTGCAAAACTCTGTTTTCAAATAAGGTCACATTCACAGGTACTGGGGGTTAAGGCTTCAACATGTCGTTTTGGGGGACCCCATTCAACCCACAATGATGTTCTTGGACAGGAAGAATTAACGTTATTAAGATGCCAGCTTTTCCCAACTTGGTCTCTAGATTAAAGCTATCTCAGTCCACATCTCAGCAAGTTATGTGTGGATACAACAACAAGCAAGACGATCATCAAATTTATACCAAGCAAAAGAGCAGGAAGGCAAAAGGCAAAAGACCCAGAATAGATGACAAAATATTGAAGAAGAACCAAGTTGGAGGATGGACACTATCCAACTTCAAAACTTACTATAAAGCTACAGGAATCAGGAAGGTGTGGTGCTGGTGAAAGAACAGAAACACAGATCAGTGCAACAGAACAGAGAGCCCAGAAACAGACCCACATCAATACAGTGAACTGACTTTTGATGAAGGAGCAAAACCAATTCAACGAAGAAAGGATAGTCTTTTCAATAAATGGTGTTGGAACAACTGGACATTCACATGCAAAAAAAGACAAAGAAAGAGAAAAGAAAAAGGAAGGAAGGAAGAAAGAGAGAGAGAAAGAAAGAAAGAATCTAGACACAGACCTTTCACAGAAATTAACTCAAAATGGGTTATATCATGGACCTAAATGTAAAATCCAAAACTTTAAAACTTTAGAAGATAGCATAGGAGATAAAATCTAGAGGTACCCTTAGGTTTGGTGATGACTTTTTAGCTACACCACCAGGGAAACGCAAAGTAAAACAGCAATGAGATACCACTACACACCTGTTAGAATGTCTAAAATCCAAAACCATGAAAAGTCCAAATACTGCAGAGCGTGTGTGGGGCAACAGGAACCCTCACTCACTGCTGGTGGGAATTCACAATTTACAGCCACTTTGGAAGACAGTAGGCTGTTTCTTACAAGGCTAATCTTACCATAGGGTCCAGCAGTTGTGCTCGTTGGTATTTACCCAAAGAAACTGGAAACTTATGTCCACATAAAAACCTGCACGCGAATGTTTATAGCGCTTTTATTCATAACGGTCAAAACTTGGAAGCAACCAAGATGGCCTTCAGTAGGTGATGGATAAATAAACTGTGGTGCGTCCAGACAGTGGGATATTATTTAGCGCTACAAAGAAATGCGCTGTCAAGCCACGAAGAGCCATGGAGGAAACAGGTGGATATTCCTAAGTGAAAGAAGCCAGTCTGCAAAGGCTACAGACTGTATGATTCTAACTATATGATATCTGGAAAACGCCAAACTATGGAGACAGGAAAAAGATTGGTGGTTGCCAGGAGTTGGGGGGATGGAGGGATGAAAAGATGGAGCACAGAGGATTTTCAGGGCAAACTACTCTGTATGCGACTAGAATGGTGGAGACACGTCTTATACGTTTGCCCAAACCCATAGAAAGTACACCACCAAGAGTGAACCCCAGTGTAAACTATGGACTCTGGGTGATGATGATGTGTGTCTATAGGTTCACCTATTGTAACAAGGGTACCATCTCTCGGGCATGTTGATAGTGGGGAAACTGTGTAGGAGAGAGGTGGTGTGTGGGAACTCTCTATACTTTGTGCTTGCAAACATAGCGCTGCTCTAAAAAATAAAGTCTGTTAATTAAAAAATCAGTACAGAAAAGCCCCGAGCTCTTTAGCTTAAGGTCTGGCGTTAATTCACAGAAGAGTGCTCTGTAGCTAACAGCATTTACTCACAACAAATGCTGAAATGTTGAAACAGCTTCCTCTCTTAAGAGATGTGTTCTGTATCACACGGATCCCTGCGGCGATTTCTCTCTCATTTGCTCAGCAAATAGGTGAGGACTTGTGGTGTTCCAGGCCTCACACAGCACCTGGCAGGGGCCGAGCGAGGGCGGGAGACCCGGGCTGCAGCCCTTGGCCCCCTCAGCCCCTCTGCTGTCTGTGTCTCCTCTCAGCTGCCTTATGTCGGGGGCTCCGGCCTCCACACTCAGGGTCCCTCCTTTGCAGTGTCTGCGGGGCGGCTGCTTAGAAAGGGCTATAGGGGCTTCTGGCTTTTACAGAGGACAGGCAGGGAGCACCCCACGTTGGCAGGTCTGGGTTCCCGAAGCGTTATTTTCTGAGCAGCAAAGAGGGTTTGGACACACCTATCGTCTACTCCGCTGGGGTTGTTTGCAGAATGGGAGCTGACTTCAGTGCGCTGGGCTGTCCGGCCGCGGCGGGACTTTGACCCAAAGCCGCAGCTGTTTTACTCCCGAGGCTTCCTTCAGCCCACAGCGCGGGCCGTCCAGGCAGGCAGCCCTCCGTGTCGGCGGAACAGGGCCGTGCCCACCGCTGCCCTGTCTAATTTTTGATGAAAACCTCTGCGCGGCTCGGAGGACGCGCAGCCACGCTGCCTGGGAGCAGCTGGAGGCGGGCCCCCCCTCCGGGTCGCGTCCTGGCCTGTGCACGTCCAGCTGGTGCCAGGAGAGCAGCTTAGCATCAGCTGGTCCACAACTCACATCCCTGAATCAGGTGGCACCGACGGGCAGCATCTTCTGCGACAGGCCATTGCAACCTTGGAGCCATTTCCTCTTAATCGAGGTGAATGACACCCCGAGACCCGTGGCTAGTGAGAACTTTGATTTAGTTTGCCCCTTGTGTGCTAGTTTCCAACAGGGCGAGGGAACGGTCGGTGGGGAAGTAGAGACTCGAAAGTGTCTTATTACTGATCCTGCCAAATTTGATCACACAGAAAGTCATGGAGGGGAGAGGGGAGAGCCTGGTGGGGGGGACGCTGCCCCATCCAGCCCCACCCGGGATCCCAGCCTCCCACTCACCGGCGTCCTCCCCTCCCTGGGGCACCACCTTGCTTCTCTCCTCCCATTTCTCTGTTGTCTCTGTTCTCATCTTTCTGGTGACTTTATTTGGGCCGTTGTCACCTTTTCATTGGCGGGTTCTTTCATTTGCCTCGCTTGTTGAGGGTCCACGAATGGGGGCGGGGTGGCCCTGGGGACCGTGCGGGGGGCCTGGACCCTCTGTCTGGGGCCTGCCGGGGGCCAGGCAGGCAGAGGGCCGGGACGCCCCCAACCCCCTGTGCGGAGTGGCCGGAGGAGGTGAGAGGCTGCGGGCTGGCGGCCCAGGCCCTCAAGTGGGCACCTAGAGGAGAGCTTCCGGCCGCGGAGCTGCCCCTGAGGCCGCCCTGCCCCACCTGGGCGCCTACCTCCCACGTGGACCCGCACGGCCGGCCTCGGGCACATCCGTCCTCGATGCCCTCCACGCACTTGGTGCCGGTCGTTGCGCGTCTCTGGGCGATGCCGCTCCTGGGGTCTGGATTTTGCTTCCTCCAGCTGGAAAATTCATTCCTGTTCTCAGGGCTCAGCTGACAGCTGCTTTTCTTGGTTCTCATGAATAACAGGCATTTCCCCCTGACCGTTCTGTGCGTCGTTCACACGATTACTCCGTACTGAGGTCGCTCTGTGATATGTGATACTGAGAGTTTACTTGCATGTTTTCAGGATAAAAGACCCCTGAGAACAGAAATATCATTGCCTCTTCTAGTACCCAGCCCCCAGCCCCAGTACCAGCACCCAGCACCAAGCATCAGTGCCAGCACCCAGTATCCAGCACCCGGCACTCAGTATCCAGCACCCGGCACCCAGCACCAGCACCCGGCACCCGGCACCCGGCACCCGGCACCCGGCACCCAGCACCCAGCACAGCAGCCCGTAAAGTGCCTTGTCCACAGCAGGTGTGCAGGGAGTTTTGTTAACTGGAACGAGCACTCATCTCCTTAACCTGAGTAATGATTTTTCTTTTAACTTTGTATTTTGTATGGGAGTCTAGTCGATTAGCACTGCTGTGCTAGTGTCAGGTGTACAGCACAGTAACTCAGTCACACATATATATATACACATATGTCTATTCTTTTTCAGATTCTTCTCTCACGTAGGTTTTCTGAGTAATGATTTTAAAGACTCTTCCTTTGCTAGGAAATCAGCTCTGCAGAATTAGCTTCTGTAGGTGTGATGTTGCTGTAAACTTTTTCACGTGTCATTAAAACCCAGTGTCCTCGATAGCTGACACCCAAGTCCACGTAGTTAAGTGTGGGGCAAGGAGCGACACTGACGTGGTCCTTACCCCGCACTGGGGGACGTGGTTCAGCCCTGCGGAGCTGCCGCCGCCGTCCGTAGGCAGGTGCGGTTGAAAGGTGGACACACGCACACCTCTCGGGCTCGGTGGGCACAGGTGACATCGAGGCAAAGACCTGTCTTGCTGAACCCAGGTCTGCCCTGTGGGTGTGACGACTGCTGAGCTCTGCTGGCGGCCCCCCCACCCACGGGGAGCCCCCCTCCGCGTGGTTTCTCCCGGTCTTCAGCGGGGGGGGGGGGGGTGTGTGTCCTCACACCACTCACTGTCCGTGCCCCACGGATCCTGTGGTGCTTTCCCACACGGGAGCTCATTGGAAAACGGTTCTCAGGTGAGGAAGGAGCGAGGGGTTCAGAGAGGGTCATTCATTTCTTCATTTCACAAGTATTTATTGGACGAGGCAGAGCCAGACACGTAGGCAGGCACCTGCCCAGACACGTAAGAGTGTCTGAACCCAGCCTCCTGATTCCCGACCTGGGCTCTTCCCGCCACCTCATGTGCCTGGAATGAAATACCGGCAGAAATGGGGGTGGCAGGAACACCTCCGTCCTGTAAAGCAGAGTAGAGGCGTGACGCTGTGAACGGGAGGTGACAGAAGAGAACGGGGATGTCGGACGGACGTCTGTGGCCTCTGCAGGAGCCCCGGGACGGACCCCAGTTCTATGGGCTCATCCCTCCTTCCAGTTTTTCACAAAATCAGGGCCAGCTTACCAGTGGCATTGTTTCATTCCTCCTGCAGCGGAGAGTCCCCTGGAAGGACAGCAAGGCCACCTACTCACCCTTCATTCCTGTCCTTTACAACGGTCCCCGGCAGAACTGCATTGAGCTGCTGGGGGTCCCCGACCCTGGTCCCTCCAGGTACTGTTTTGGTCTCTGATTTGCTCACAGATGTGACGGCCTGTGGCCAACAGTGACCCAGAAACCTCGTTTCTGTCCTTCAGCGGAGTCAACGCTTTCTTAGGGCTTGCAGACGAATGTCACCCACATATTCAGGCATTGTTTTCACATTTGTTTGTGTGCAGATAATGTGCTATCGGGTGTATCTTAACTGATTTTAAGCTTCACAACAATCCTTGAAATACAAGCGTGATCCCCATTCTACGGTCGAGGGTTAAGTGGTGTGACCAAGATGCACAGCTAGGAAATGGCAGAGGTAGGACTTGAGCTCCCATCTCCTGGCCTCGGGGCGGGGACCCCAGGCATCGTGTGGAGGAGTCTTAGTCTGGAGCCCATGCTCTGCCAGCAAAGCCACAAGGATGGGCTTCTGGTCCCTGAGCTCCACGCAATTGTCCACAAAGCTTGTGTCCAAGCTTACGTGCGTCCTTCTAGGGAAGGTGTCGTAGCCTTGATTAGACTCTCAGAGAGACCCACAGCCTCAGAGGGACGGTCAGCGGGTCCTGATGCTCCGGTCTACACTGACTGCTCTTCTGTCTCTGTGCCAGCCGCGCCCTCCTGGAGAAGACCAGCTCTCTCCTGTCTAAGTTTCTGGCCTTTTTGAGGTCTTGGAAATGTAATGTCAGGTTCCATTCATCATGTGAGTAATTCAGCCCAAACAATTGACTTCTATGAGGTTGATTATAAATGTTCGTAACGATGATCCTTTTTCTCTGTCATCTGTCATGCAGTGTGGACCCAGACACAGGTGAAGGGGGCGTAAAGTTTGAGGTTAAGGTTGTAGCCGTCAAAGGCTGTACCTCTTGGGGTCTTTTTACACTTGGAAGTAGCAGCTCCGCTGTTTGGAAAGTTGCCCCTTGATTCTGCTTCCTAAAGTGAACCATCACAGGAAGGGCACAGCCTGCCCCTGACCCCCGTCTCTTCGAGGCCCCCCTCGTCCGCGACATCCTCCAGGTGCTGTCCACGGGGACCTGTCTGGGCAACGAGAGCTTGAAACGCATGCTGATGTTCCACATGGCACAAGGGTCACTTCCCCAGCGCTTCCTCACTAGGCCTGTGCCACGCGGCCGACGGCTGGGAGCTGATTACCTGCGGAAACACCAGGTGGGAGGCCAGCTCAGGAAGAGTGACCGGTTCGTAGACAGTCCAGGGCTGACTGGGGCAGAGGAAGGACCAGCACCCGGCGCGGATCCACTGGACGCCCGGCTGTAACACAGGGCATGGCGGCCGCCCCGGGCAGAGCACCTGGGCCCAGGCAGCCACCTGCTGCCCTGGGGTGACACAGCCTCAGCTCACATCTCCAAGCCCGTTTGCCCTCCTTTTCTGTAGTACGTGGAGTGACTATTTCAGTGGGTTTTTTTTTTTTTTTTTTTTTTGCGGTACGCGGGCCTCTCACTGCTGTGGCCTCTCCCGTTGCGGAGCACAGGCTCCGGACACGCAGGCTCAGCGGTCACGGCTCACCGGCCCAGCCGCTCCGCGGCATGTGGGATCCTCCCGGACCGGGGCACGAACCCGTGTCCCCTGCATCGGCAGGCGGACTCTCAACCACTGCGCCACCAGGGAAGCCCTTCAGTGGGTTTTTTAATTTTAAAAGGAGAAACTGAAAAGAGTAAAAATCTGTGTTTTATTTGTAGCAAGCCAACTGTCTGTGGGTCTTGGGGGAGGGTTGGGGAAAGTGGCTGAGCTGCCAGGTGTGAGCAGCCCTGGTGCCCGGCAGGTACCAGCTGTGGGTCCCTCTTCCCACCTCTGTGGACAGGGAGCTTTGCTAATTAACGTAAACCCAGAGGAGGGCTTAGTCACCCGAATGACGGCTTCCTCTGCAGAGCTGCCTGTCGAAGGAACCGTTTTGTCAACGATGGAAACTTTTATTAGAGTTGTCGCTTAAGTTATCGGTTCTGTGTAGCAAATGGCTCCAAAACTTAGTGGTTTAAAAACCACTGGTGGGTTATTTCTCAGGATCCCGTGGGCTCTGCCCATCGCATGCAGCTTGTCCGCCGGGAGCTGGGCTGGGGCCGGCGCACCCAGGACGGCCCCCCGCCCCGGGGCTCTCTCCTCGTGGGGTTCAGCCTGAGCCGAGCTGCCTTTGGGGTGCAGGACCCCCTGGCTGGGCCCAGCGTCAGGCCCATACAGTACTCGCCTGGATTGGCCATGCCCCCGCCTCTGGCCCATCACGGGTCTCTGTCTTCGGAGCCTGTGCGAATGCAGGTCGACAGCGTGCAAAGCCTGTCTGCGCAGCGACCTGACACGATCTGCAGAGCAACTGTAGCCCTCACACCTAAGAAACCACGTCTCAGAGCAGGACGGGGACGAGCCTGACGTCCCATAAGGAGCGAGAGGCGGACCCAGGACCTGCCCTGCTGACCCTGGGCCCCGCTGCTACAGAAGCTGCTCTCGGACGGAGCTTCACCCGGTGAGTGGATCTGATATTTGGAAACACCCGAAAGTTGTTCTGCATCTGGGCTGCTTACAAAGAAGTGTCTGAGCTGGGGAAGCACCGCTCGGCCAAGTGAGAAATGGGGCCGTGTTATCTTCCTGTGTGTCTCAGAGCCGACTCCGAGCGGGTGTGGACACGAGCGTGGCCTGAGCGGATGTACGAGTCCCCCGTCGCTGCCGCAGGTCCCCCCTGGTGAGCACGACAGGCCTGGGGGGTCCCTGCTGGCCCCGACGGTGGTCGCCAGCTCTGCATTGGGGAATTCTGCTGCCACTTTTTGGTTTGGGGTCATTTTGCTTCCTTTTCAAGCTCTATTCAGAAACATGCTGGGAAAAAGGGAAGCTTTGAAATTAAAACCTTTTATCTTTAAAATTTTTCTCCCTAACGAGTCTCTCCAGTTTTTCTTTCATGTCCTTCTTGTCCCAGTGGCTGTCGCACTCTGTCATTTCCTTCAATGTGATCCATTTATTCATCGTTTCCTCTTCTGTGCCTTCTTGGGCGGCAGCGGGCAGGTCACTTCACCCTGAGCAGGGCTCATTATTTCCCTTCTTCCTTTTCCAAGCTCAGAGCCTGACAGTCACTCCTTTGATAACAGTGCTTTCACGTGGCTGAGTTCAGCCTCTTCCTTTCATAAGATCAGGTATTTTAGAAACATTTTCTTGGAGCCTCAAAATATTCTATGCATTTTTCACAGCACAGAAGTTCTTGTAGGCGTAAACAGTTTGCCATTTGTTACTTACCAAGGAGAATTTGTTTTTGTGGTTTTTTTCTGTTTTGTTTTGTTTTGATTGAGGTATAATTGACATATAACATTTTATCGGTTGCAGGTGTACAATACAGTGATTCGATATTTGTATATACTGTGAAATGGTCACCATGGTTAAGTCTAGCTAACATCTGTCAACATCCACAGTTACAGAATTTTGTTTTTTCCTTGTGGGGAGAGCTTTTAAGGTCTACTGGCTTAGCAACTTTGAAATATACATGCAGTGTTGCTAACTATAGCCCTCATGCTGTGTGCTGCCGCCTTCATGACTTACTTATTTCACAACTAGCAGTTCGTGCCCGTTGAGTCCCTTCACCCACCTTCCTCACCCCGCCACCACCTCTGAGAGCCATCAGTCTGTTCTCTGTATCTACGCGCCTGGTTTTTGTTGGCTGTACGAAGTAAGATCATACGGTACCTGCCTTTCTCTGACGTATTTCACTGAGCCTAATGCCCTTGAGGTCCATCCGCATTGTCGCAAACGGCAGGGCTTCCTTCTTTAGGCTGAACAAGTAACGTTCCATTGTGTGGGGAACACATCTTTCTTTTAATCCATTCAAACACTGATGGCCATTTAGGTTGTTTCCAGACCTCGGCTATTGTAAATGATGCTGCAGTGGACATGGCGCGCAGATGCCTTTTCAAGTTAGCGTTGTTTTTCCTGGTAACCACCCAGAAACGGGGTTGGAGGATTTCTTATAAGTGCACTGGCCATTCACGTGTTTTCTCAAGGCAGCAGAGGCCTATCAGGCCCCTCTGTCCTGAGCACTGGGTTACAGTGGTGACAAGGCAGATGGAGGCCCGTGGGGTTTAGTATTTAGTAGCCATTGCCTGAAATCTTGTGGTTTCTCAGAGTTTCCTGACAGTTGTGCAGATGGGTTGTCAACTGCTGTCCATTTTGCTTTAAGCTGGTGTCAGGAGCCACGACTGGGAACGACACAATTTTAGACAATGAAATGCAGCAGATCGCTGGGAGCTCCAGGTAGGGGCGTGAGGAAGGGCCAGCAGTTTAGTTAAATGACAGTGTTTCTTTTTTTAAAAAAAAAAACATTTATTTATTTACTTTTGGCCGTGTTGGGTCTTCGTTGCTGCGCGCGGGCTTTCTCTAGTTGCGGCGAGCGGGGGCTACTCTTCGTTGCGGTGCGCGGGCTTCTCATCTCGGTGGCTTCTCTTGCTGTGGAGCATGGGCTCTAGGCGCACGGCCTTCAGTAGTTGTGGCACGTGGGCTCAGTAGTTGTGGCTCACGGGCTCTAGAGCGCAGGCTCAGTAGTTGTGGCGCATGGGCTTAGTTGCTCCGCGGCATGGGGGATCTTCCCAGACCAGGGCTCGAACCCATGTCCCCTGCATTGGCAGGTGGGTTCTTAACCACTGTGCCACCAGGCAAGTCCCAATGACAGTGTTTCAAGTGAGCAATCAGGAAATGCTTTATCACAACTCCCACTTTGAGATGGATGTTCTCTCTTCCAACAGATGGACGACAGGGTAACAGCAGGTGACTGGACAGGGAGGGGACAGTCAGAGCAGCAGGATATGCTGGGATGAGCGGCTGTGGGAGCTGCGGCCAGTCTGCTGGACCGCCTGCTTCCTGAGGTTTTCGCCTGATGGTTCCAGCAGAAAATCACCCCTCCCTTCCCCCTCCTTCCTCCTCAGGCACCTTCTCGAACTGCCTGTTCTGTAGGTTTACAGCATCCTTAGTGGGATCACGAGCTCCTCCGGGACAGGAATTCTTCCTTCCAGGCCTCTCTCCACTCTGTGCCTGTGATGACGTCCGATGCTCACTGGGGTTCATTCAGTCCAGGATTCCATCAGCCCCCGGGAAATGTACCATAGCGTCGTCTGCACAACGCAAACAGCCCATAAGTAAAGGTCTTCGGGGATATTCGTAACCACATGCTCTTGGGTGGGGCTCAGAGTCTTAAATCTCATTCACTTCTGTGAGGGGGAGCAGTATTCTAATGTGTGAAAAGAAAGATGCGCACTGCACTCATAGGGGAGTTGATTATCCCAGCTTCCTAAGGGAAGAGAACTTAGGACAGAGCCCTCCTTGTTTCCCAGAGCGGCGTGTTTTAGGGCCCGTGGAAGGGAGGAGGGGCATGGCCTAATCAATTTGGATGGCTGACCTGGGTATTTCAGGTCATAAACGTTTCCTTGTCCTTAAATTGTCCTAGATTCCTCTCCATCATGAAAACAACGTTTATAGCTAAATGTTTCGTCTTCAGAGGTCTTGCGTTTCAAATCCATTATTAAGTCTGCGGGGTCAGATGCCACTGGCAGTGACAACACTCCTCTGGGGCTGCCGAGGGCGAGGCCGCCGTCCCTTCAGCCGGGAGGTTCTGTTTCCCAGTTCTGTCTCATTTGGGACTAAATACTTGCTGAGTGTCGTGGTAAAACTATGTTCCATTATTTAAATTCGTGAAATACAGATTTTAATTGTATTTTATGCCGTTTAACTAAATATTGACTGAAATACTAATTATTTTAAAAATTTTATCAAAATAATAAGTGTACACAATTTAAAACTTCAAGTAGACCTAAAAGGCTTTCAGGAAACAGTTCAGCCCTCCGCCCACCCCTCTACTTACAGCCACACTTTGCCCCAAAGGCAACCAAAGCCCTTCATTTGTTACAGCTCTTCTGAGAGTTACCCCGTGATTTCTACACAATGTGCTTATTCTGCTACTTCCTGATTGTGCGTTTTAGACCTGCTGACGTTTATGGAACCTGGAGGGTTGGCTTCCACTCACCCTCACTGCTCCCACCCAGTGCCCACCCCTTCCCTCTGTCCTCGTCACAAATCCACGTCCCAGATTCTGGTTAAATACATACTGGTTCTCTATGTTACTTTAACTGCGTACACAGTCACTTCTGGACCGAGCTTGCTGTCTGCGCCGTTCCTCCCTCGCGACCTCCCGCCCCCGCAGCCGCAGGGACGGCGCTTCCTTCCGCTGGGCTCTCTGTGTGGCCATTGTTCGGTTTCCCAGCCTTTCCACGCGCCCGTCACGTGCTCGGGAGGCGCTGTTAGAGCTCCGGACGGGGCTCTGCTTCTCCGCGCTCCATTTGTTCTCCGCTGTCCCTCCACCGTCTGGACGCCCCCCCGGGCCTGTCCGCCGCCCCCTCGGGCGCCGTTGCCCTTCCTGGGACCACGTTTCTTCTTTGCGTTATTCCCTCATTTTGCCGAAGCATGTCCTCCAGCAGTTTCTTGAGAGAGGGAAGGTGTTGGGCCAAGCGCTGTGTCCTCCTGTCGCCTCGCCCTGCCTGCCCGCCTGTCCTCTCCTCTCCTGTTGGCTTCGGTCTTACCAGTTGCACCATTCTCTGGCTGTCACTGGACTGGCACTGAAGGTGGGCGTGGAGCTGAGGGCACGTCTAGGGCGCGAGGCAGGAACCCCGTCCCCCAGACCCCAGGCCCCCCAGCGCTCGTAGGGGGCGGGGGGCGCCCTGTGAGCCGGGCCCTCAGTGCCTCTGGGAGGTGATGTGACGAGACTCGTGGGGTGAAGGGACGTCCCCAAGGCCACGCACGTAATGATTGAAGATCAGGGCCTGGAAACCGAGTCTGAATCAGACAGTCCCTTGCCACCCCCAGCCGACAAGCCAGCGTCTGCAAACTTGGATCAGCGCCCAGAGATGCCAGGCCGCGGGGTGACCGGGACGGGCTTCGGGGAGGAGGTGAGGACAGGAGGGGTGGCAAAGGTAACGGGGGTGTGGCTCCAGGGAGAGTGAGTCACGGCAGCGGTGCTGGTGCTGGGTGCCAGTGACGCAGAGAAGCAGTGGGTGGGAGACACAGAGACCAGCACGGCACGGGGGTCGGTCCGGCAGGTGCGGGTGGCCCCTCCCCCACTCTCACTGACCTCAACCGACGACCTCCCCCACCCACACCCCCCACACCCCCACCCCGGGAAAGGCTGCCTTGGCGACATGGGCGGGAGCAGCCTCCTCAAAGCGCTATTTGGAGGATTAAATAATTTATCATAGGCGATCGAAGCACTTAATAAATATAATGGGTAATTCTTTTCAGTCTAGGAAACTCGACTGTGATTGCAAAAGACCTAGAGCGCCGGTCTGAGGAGTCCTCTTTACAGGCAAAGGAGGAACAGAAGGTCCTTCTTCTGGGGGAGTGGCAGGCGGTCCAAGGACGGAGCCGACCCCTGGCCTCTGTGGCGGGTCCCGCAGCGTCTGCCCTGGGCCCTGTCTGTTCCCAGGAGGGAGCCCAGTGGAAAATTTTGAGCTGCAGTGAGAAACCGTGTACGGTCTTGGAAACTGAAGATGTTCCTTTAAAAGAAAAATCAGTGCTTTTCAAAGTCAAGTGACAGCATTGACCATTATCTGCTTTTCTCTCCTGCCAGCTCTAGAGTTTTCTTGGGATATTATCAGGGCAAGTATCAGAACAATGCCCACTTCTGTTTTGTTTTTAACCTGAATAACAAATGACCAATCAGCAGATGTGGGCCAAGCAAGGAAGCTTCTCCGAACGCTGGACTTCTGCAAACATGCAGAGGCTTGGGGGTGCTTGCTGTGTCTTTCCTTTTCTTTTCCCCAGTGAAGGTCCTTTTGGTGTTTGGTTTTCCAGGGCTACTGAAGACTGTTTGTTCGGGAGCCTGACTGCTGCGGCAGAGTCCTGACATTTTTTTCTTACCAACTGTTATTTATTATCCTACAGAAATCAACAAGTCAAAGCTGTCTCTCCGAAGCAAACCCCGAAACCAAAACAAAACACACAAACGCACCCACAGTTTTCTATAGTTGCTGCTGAGAAGCAGGGCGCTTTTTAAACTTCGTGTCAACAGTATAGCAAACACAGCATTAACGTGATTATTTGTGTTGTTGTTGATAGGTTTTTCTTCTTGAAAGAGGGAGTCAAATTAAAAATGAGCATTTTGGGGTCTCCTTTTATCCACTTTAGTTTTCAGGGGTCTGGCGGGGTGGGATCGAGGGCTGGTTCCCATGTTCGCTGCGTGTAGTTCACACTCCCTCCCCTTCGACCTGTCACCTGCTTCCTGGTGGCTCCCACACATGGGGCTGTAGGGACTGGGCCGTGTGGTCTTCAGCTTTGTGCCGAGCTCGAGGTCGAGGCCCGAGTCCATCAATGGGGCCCCAAGGCCGTCCTCCGACCCTCTGGTTCTGGGAGATGAAGATGGGCCAGCACCTGCTGGCTTGTGTTCCGGTTGGTGTGTGGGGTCCTGCTTGCTGTCCCCTCGTCACATGGCCATCTCCTGAAGGGCAGGGTGCCCATCTTGTTAGTCTTTTGTCCCCGCCTCCAGCGTGTGCTCATGAATGGGGCCAAGTTGATGGAGGGGGGAGGGGGAGGGGGGAGGGAGGGGGGAGGGGAGGGGAGGGAGGGGAGGGGAGGGGGTAGGGGAGGGGGAGAGGAGGGGAGGGGAGGGGGAGAGGAGGGGAGGGGTGGGGGAGGGGAGGGGAGGGGGAGAGGAGGGGAGGGGAGGGGGAGGGGAGGAGGTGGCAGCGAGTGGGGTCCCGGGGCCTGAGAAAGTCCCTCCCCTGACGCCGGGCCTGGCCTGGGGTTCTGATCCTTGGTCCCGGGGATAGGGGGTGACGGGATCTGAGCGCCACAGCACCACGTGGAGGCTCCTAGGAGGGGGTTGCCGGGGGGACGCGATGGGACCGGCCCGTGAGGCTCAGGGGCTCCTTCAAAGTGGAGAGTGGCCGCGCGCATTCACTTCATGCTCCTCTCCCCAGCTTTTATACCCCAAGGCCAAAAATTAGCGTGAAACAACCTCTGTCAGTGTGTTCCACTGTTTACTGAAAGGGTCATAACCGGCGCAAAAGACCAGAGGGCGCGCGCGGATGCTCTGTGACCGCTCTCGGGTCGCAGCCCTTTTGGAAGAAGGCTGCACGAGGAGCAAGAAAGCTGCTGCTTGGGCTTCCCTGGTGGCACAGCGGTTGAGAGTCCGCCTGCCGATGCAGGGGACGCGGGTTCGTGCCCCGGTCCGGGAGGATCCCACATGCCGCGGAGCGGCTGGGCCCGTGAGCCATGGCCGCTGAGCCTGCGCGTCCGGAGCCTGTGCTCCGCAATGGGAGAGGCCACAGCAGTGAGAGGCCCGCCTACCGCAAAAAAAAAAAAAAAAAAGGAAGCTGCTGCTCTAATAAAAGTTAGACTGGAATTTCCATCACCTTCCCTCTAGATTACTTGCAATACCTAATACAATGTAAATACTATGTAAACAATTGCTGGAGCACTGCAAATTCAAGTTTTGCTTTTGGAATTTTCTGGAATTTTGGGGACCATTTTTGATTCACAGTTGGTTGAATTCACTGGTGGGGAACCCCGAGATAGAAAGCGCCGACTGTATACTAACAGTACTGAACTACACACTTAAAAATGGTGACGATGGTCAATTTTGTTACGTGGGGTTTTTTTTTTTGGCCACACACACACACACACAGGCGGGAGGGAGGGAGCTCACAGCCTTTGGCGCTTCAGCCCCTTTGTTTTAGACCAGAAGCTACACGAGGAGCACGGCTGGACCAACCGTGTTGCAGATTCGAGCTTCCAAGTCCGCTGTCCTTCCTCAGCGGGTCTCCGCGGGCCGTGGCGATCTCGGTGTGATGTGAAGTCTACGTCACAGCTGCATCTCTGCATCATCCTTATCTCTGATTGTTTGGGTTTTTTTAATGTATTTTCTTGGGCTTGGTCGAGTTACTTAAACTTCTCTGCCCTTCAGTTTCTGTAAAATGGAGAGAATAGTTCCTAACTCCATGGTGGTTTCGAAGATTAAATAAATAATACTCAAAACACAGTGTCTGAACCTGAATAAGCATTTAATAAGTGTCAATGACTAGTATCACTATTATTATTTAAATACATCATTTAGAGGCACTGTTGTGTTAAGACATTACAAATTGCTTTACATATGTCCTCTCAATTCTTACAACAAAAGAGTTATTCCCTTTTATAATATGAGGAAATTGAGGTTTGGACAGGTTACTGACTCACCCAGGGCACACGGCTTGCGAGCAGGTGGCACCTGTGACACAGTGCTGGGTTCTCCTTGGATTGTTTCCTTGTTGCGTCCCTTTGCCATCGTCTTCTTTTTATAAGAATCATCACTCGTGTATTCTTTTTTTTTAGATTTATTATTTCTTTCTTTCTTTTATTTATTTTTGGCTGCATCAGGTCTTAGTTGCGGCGCGTGGACTTCTCTCTTGTTGTGGCACGCGGGCTCCAGAGCGCGTGGGCTCTGTAGTTTGCAGCACATGGGCTCCCTCCTTGAGGAATGGGAGCTCAGTAGTTGTGGCACAGGGGCTTAGCTGCCCCGCAGCATGTGGGATCTTAGTTCCCGGACCAGGGATTGAACCCAGGGAAGTCCCAACTGCCTTTTTAATTTAACATTATAATGTGAGCATATTTCAAAATAGTTTAAAAATATTATTTGGAAATACAGGCATGCCTCGTTTTATTGTATTCCGCTTGACTGCACTTCGCATATATTGTATTTTTTACAAATAGAAGGCTTGTGGGAAGTCTATCAGCACCATTTTTCCAACAGCGTTTACTCACTTTGAGTCTTTGTGTTACATTTTGGTACTTTTCATTTCATTTCATTTTGGTACATTTTCCTACTTTTCCATTATTATTATGTGTATTATGATCTGTAATCAGTGAGCTTTGATGTTACTACTATGACTCGCTGAAGGCTCAGATGATGGTTAGCATTTTTTAGCAATAAAGTACTTTTTAGTTAAGGTGTGTACATTTTTTTAGACACAGTGCTATTACACACTTAATAGACCACAGTATAGTGTAACCATAATTTTACATGCACTGGGAAACCAAAAAATTCATGTGACTCACTTTATCGTGCTATTTGCTTTATTGCAGTGGTCTGGAACTGAACCTGTATAATTTTTAGTGGCTGAATGGTATTCAATTTTATGACTGTAACACAATTTTTTAGCCATTCCCCCAATTTTAGGCATATTGAATAATTTCAATATCTTGCTATTAAAATAACTGCAGTGATTTTCAATACATCTCTGATTATTTCTCTAGTGTAGAAGTCTAAAAGCAGATTTCCCAGGTCACTAGAGATGACTATTATAAGACTTTTTGTTACCTGTTGAGGAATTTCTATTTCATTAATCCCTTGCCAACCCTGAGAATTATAATTTTTGAACATCTTTGCCAATTTTAAAGGTTAAAAATGGTAACTCCAGGCTTCCATGGTGGCACAGTGGTTGAGAGTCAGCCTGCCGATGCAGGGGACACGGGTTCATGCCCCGGTCCGGGAAGATCCCACATGCCGCGGAGCGTCTGGGCCCGTGAGCCATGGCCGCTGAGCCTGCGCATCCGGAGCCTGTGCTCCGCAACGGGAGAGGCCACAGCAGTGAGAGGCCCGCGTACTGCAAAAAAAAAAAGAAAGAAAAAAGAAAAAGGAACTCCTTTTAACTTGCATTTCTTTTACTTCCATGAGTTACACTTTTTTTTTTTTCCCATTTGTATTCGCCACTTGCCTTGTCCTTTTGCAAATTGCTGTGGATATGCTGTGCCTACTTTTAAATCTGGAAATCTGGGTGTAAGATTCTATGAATTAATAATATCAGCATCTTGCAATACATATTATAAACATTCTGGCTGTCATTTATTTTTATTTTGTTCTGTGGTTTTCTCACCCATTTTGCTTAATGTTAGGTCTAATACAGTCATTTGTTATATTCATCTTTATAATAGCTATTCTTTTTTATCTTTTAGGTATTTTCTGTCCTGCACTTGAAACCTTGTTTTAGGTTTGGAATTAACTGGCCCAGTGCAGCAGGGCAGTGACGTATGTTTTATTTTATTTTATTATTTTTTTATAAATTTATTTATTTTTGGCTGCGTTGGGTCTTCGTTGCAGTGCGCGGGCTTCTCACCGCAGTGGCTTCTCTTGTTGCGGAGCACGGGCTCTAGGCGCACAGGCTTCAGTAGTTGTGGCTCGCAGGCTCTACAGCGCAGGCTCAGTAGTTGTGGCTCACGGGCTAAGTTGCTCCGTGGAATGTGGGACCTTCCCAGACCAGGGCTCGAACCCGCGTCCCCTGCATTGGCAGGTGGATTCTTAACCACTGCGTCACCAGGGAAGTCCCGCGACATATGTTTTAGATTCTCACCCACGGCCCGTGCTGGGAACATTGACATCAATATTGTATTTTAACCGACTATTTTCTTTCTTTCTTTTTTTTAAATTGGGGTATAGTTGCTTTACAATGTTGTGTTAGTTTCTGCTGTACAGTGAAGTGAATCAACTGTATGAATACATAGATCCCCTCCCTCTTGGACCTCCCTCCCCCCGTCCCACCCATCTAGGTCACCACAGAGCACCGAGCTGAGCTCCCTGTGCTGCACAGCAGGTTCCCCCTAGCTGTCCCCCTAGCTGTGTATATATGTCAATCCCAATCTCCCAGTTCATCCCACCCTCCCCTTCCCCCTCTGTGCCCACAAGTCCGTTCTCTACGTCTGCCCCTCTATTCCAGCCCTGCAAATAGATTCATCTGTACCATTTTTCTAGATCCCACATATATGTGTTAACATAAGATATTTGTTTTTCTCTTTGTGTCATGGAAGCAACCTAAATGTCCATCAACAGATGAATGGATAAAGAAGATGTGATACATGTATACAATGGAATATTACTCAGCCATAAAAAGGAACAAAATTGGGTCATTTGTAGAGATGTGGATGAACCTAGAGACTGTCATACAGAGTGAAACAAGTTAACCGACTGTTTTCATCTAAGAAGGTCCTGAGGCTTAGCCGTTGGGTCCCAAACACAGCTGCTCTTCCTTTTGGACAGTGGTCGTTAAGGCGTCCAGGGGGTCGTGTGCTGCCCTGTGCCTCACTCACCAGTGAGTTAACGGTCTCACTTTCTTCGTTAAACTCCCCTAAGCTATCTGCCTCGTAAGGGCATCACCGTTAACTGTCTCACTTTCTTCATTAAACTCCCCTAAGCTATCTGCCTCGTAAGGGCATCACCGTTAACTGTCTCACTTTCTTCGTTAAACTCCCCTAGGGTATCTGCCTCGTAAGGCCATCACCGACTCCTGGATCCTCGTCGCTTTTTCCAGCTGCAGGATTTTGTGGACCCATTGTAGGGTCTCTGCCTTAAAACTGTTCTGTTGACTGCAAAGAGGAACCTGGCCTGACGGCTCACAGGGCTGCTCCCCGACGGCGAGGTCTCTTGCCCTGGTCTCTTCACAGCAGGCTCGCCTTTCCTCCCAGGGGCTGGTCAGAACCTGTCTTTGTCTCTACAGTTGAAAACATGGACAATTTAGACCCCGGGGATTCCTGGGAGATGCTCCTGAGGGGCGTCCTGTCCCCTTTAAACATCTTTGCTGTGAGCTGATGCTGGAATCAGTTAAGGCTCTTGGGACTGTTGGGATGGCAGGAAGGGGCTCTGCCGTGAGAGGGATGTGACCCTGGGAGAACCGGGGGTGGACGGCTGTGGACTGAGCCTGCCCCCGAGTTCACACTTGAAGCTCTAATGCCTGTGCCCCAGAATGTGACTGTGCCTGGGGACAGGGTCTTTAAAGAGGTGACTGAGTTACAATGAGGCCTTGGGGTGGGCCCTAATCCAACCCAACTCTGTTCTTCTAAGAAGAGAAAGTTTGGACCAAGAGAGATGCTACGGGTGTGGGAAAACAGGAAGGGCCTTGTCCATGTTAATTTGGTTGTCATTTTTCTTATTTAGCTATAGGTGTTTTTATTTTAAAATACATAATTATTAAAATTATTTTATATAAAATAAATATAAATTGTTTTATTTTCCAAGAATATATATATATATATTTTTTATTTTCTCCCACTCTGTGGCTTCCTTTTTCACTCTCTTAATGGAGTCTGTTGTTGAACTGAAGTCTTAGTTTAGATCTTAAATTAAGTAAATTTCTCGAAGTAATTTAAGTATGAAGTAGATAATTGTCAAAACAGTCCAGTTTATTAATTTTTTCCTTTATAGCTAATACGTTTTGTGTTCTTTTGCCTTTCACATTTAGAGCTACAATTAAACTGCAATGATTTTGCTGATGGTGTGAAGTAACGGTCAAGGTTCATGTTTTTCCATATGGGCAGCTAATTGA
The DNA here is from genome assembly GCF_011762595.2 of Tursiops truncatus. Classification (NCBI taxonomy): domain Eukaryota; kingdom Metazoa; phylum Chordata; class Mammalia; order Artiodactyla; family Delphinidae; genus Tursiops; species Tursiops truncatus. The sequence goes on from NC_047051.1 coordinate 909,869, forward strand.
TCGAGACCATCTACCAAAAAAAGAAAATTCTTCCCTCACTGCTGTGTTTGCAGGGCTGCCTTGGTCCTAAGTCAAGCATCGCAGACGACTCTTCTCTTCCCGGCTATGTTCCCTCTCCGGGGGATTTCCCTGCCCTGTCCCATCACCACACCGTGTAGGGCACGTCTTCCTCGTTACTCTTCCTCAAGAGGATGATGGTTATTCTTGACACTTTGCGTTTCCATACACACTTTAGAATCAGCTTTTCAATTCCCATTAAAAACTGTGTTGGGATTGCATTGTGTTCCTTTGGGGAGAATTGACGTTTTTACCATATTGAGTCTTCTCATCAAGAACATGGGGTATTCTTCCATTTCCTTAGATCTCTTCTTCACTTCCTCTCAGGAATGTTCTTACCGTGTCTTGAACACCTCTTATTGGATCTATTCCCAGGAACAGTCAATTGTCCTTGTTTGTGGATTCTGCAATTTGCAAGTTTGCCTAGTCGCTAAAATTTATTTCTGACTCCAAAATCAATACTTGTGGCAAAAACCATTGAGTCACCCGTCACCCAATGCACACTCTCAGCTGAAGTCCAGCAGGGTTGGGTACTGCTTTCTCATTTCCGCTCTCACACTGTAGACAAGTATCCTTTCCGAAATCTACTTAATGTCACCTTTCCCACATTTCTGGTTAATTTTTTTTTAAGGGGAGAAGGAGTAATTCTGCATTTAAAATAGCCACAAAGTGTAGGGCTGAAGTGCTGTCTGGGGTCCGAAATACAAGAAGGCTGGGATGTATTTACCTTAGGGAGAAAATACGTGTGTCAGGTGCGGTTTATTGAGGCTGGAGCTATAGTGCCGTTGGCTATGAGTTCAATGCTAGTGAATCAACAATATATATTAATTAGGTGTCTTTAAACGGAACACACATAAAACAAGGTTATGTACTGATCCGTTGATGAAAACGTGGCCAGAGCCTCACAGGAACCTCAGCCTTTATTTCCCCAGGAAAGATGATTCAGGATTTGCTAGTTCAGTGTTTGCGGTGACTTCATGGAACGCAACTACTGCATATAATGAGAACTATTTGACATTTTTCATACTACTGTAAATGCTATCTTTTGAAATTTTCAGCGTTTAAAATATTTGTTACTGGTATTAAGAAATACAGTTAATTTTTTCATAACTGCAGTATGGTCTATTAAAAATATTCAGCTAAGAGATTACATTTGAAAATTGCTGATAAATAACTCTGTACCAACTTTAGAAAATTTAAACTATTTGTCACTATTCCTTTAAAAATTTTACATTTTATATATATATTTTTTTGTTTTATATTTTATAATATTATTTTGCAAAATCATACAGGGTTTGGAAAGGTTAAAATGTATCACTCTTATTTTAAAATGGGATTCAAACTTTCTAATATGTCATTATTATGGGATCAATTAAAAAGGAATATAAATAATGAATAGTTTAGAAAACTGACAAATGAGCAAAGGAAACAAACAAAAAAAAAACACCATTGAAGACTTATTTTTCCCCCAATGCATTGAATGGGTGGCCTTGAGAGAGCGACTCATGATTATTGAGAGGCAGTTGTGTATTTTTGATCGCACGGTAAGTTTGGTCTGTGGAGGCTCTGCAGTTCTATGAACGTTAGCGCAGGAGCAGGTCTGTGTAACTTCCACCACAGGCAGGGTACAGAGAGCTAAGCCCTCACCTTAGCGGTCACTCATCTGTCCCCCATGACTACAGTGTTCTCTGGTTGAGAATGTCACATAAATACAAGAGGAAAAGCACAAACTTTTTCACAATCTGGACTTTGCCCATCTCTCTAGCAAATCATTTGTTTTTATTTTAATCCTGTTTCCCGTTCAATACTTGGTCAAATGTCATTTCTCTGGAAAGTGTTCCTTGACCTCTGTTCACTGTCATCAGGCTAATTTATATGTCCTTTCTCTGGGTGTCCATAATATCTATGCATCTTCTATCAGTTTTCATCTCTGTTAGATTCCAAGTTTCTTGGGGGGCACAGATTATGCCTTATTCCAATTTGTTTCCCAATTGCCTATCATAATACATACGTGTATGTATACACACATATGTGTATAACTAATTACTAATTAGGTATTTGAGTAATAGATGAACAATTGAGAGAGATGCTGAAGAAGGTGACATTGACGCTCCTAACGTTGGGTGTCTGGGTGCTGGAGCTGAGAAAAAATAAAAGGAACAGCACGTGGGAACTTTGCAAGAATTTAAGAAAGTTTCTTAGAAAAAAAAAATCAGATTCCATTATTTATTAGATATTGTAACTCCACACGTGCGTTCAGGCAGTCTAGGACAAGTGTCTTCATAAATATTACTGTACTTGCTGGCAGTGATGCTAGGAACCAGTGGGGGTTGGATCAGGGGAGATTTCCAAACGATCGCCCATCTTTCTAGTTCTAAAGAGGGGCTTTGGAATCGCCTCCAAAATCAGTGGGACTGGGTAGTGGGGCTCCAGACCGCTGACCTCAGTTTTAATCAGAGCTCTGCTTTTGTTTCAATTTGAAGAAAGAGTTCTACTGCTTAAAAAAGTAAAACGTTGGAGCACCACGGCCTTAGACCAAATAGCAATGCAGCCCGTGTCCACGCTCGATGTACCAGCTCCCCCAGGACGTTTCCGCTGGGGTGTTCTTTACTTAGACCATTTTCTTTGGCATTTGATCCTATTAGCAGTTAGAAGCCACTCTCGTCCTGCTTTCTTGAATTTCTGCCATGTTCCAGAAACTGCCATTCATTTGCCTGCTTCTCTGGAGGTCTGTCCCCGGAATGTGGCCTTCAGCCAAGTCCTGAAGCTCTTCACTGGGCAGCAGGCGCGTCATCTCCTCCCTTCAGAGCCCCTTGCAGCGAAAATCCTCAGTGGATAATTGTGTTAGCAATCAATAGTCCTTTCGCTAAGACTGGTCATTTTTACTTATTTTATAGTGCTCGTTACGTAGCACAGAAGTATGAGACTTAGAAATAGCAGAACCAATACCACCTGAATTCCAAAGTCAAGTTTAGAAATAGCATTCTAAGTTAATACTGTGCGCAATCATGATGACCTCGTCGTGTCTTCAACCACAGGTAAAGGAGTTCCCATTCTGAGCAGGAAGGGCAGCAGGTGATTGCCTTCAAAGGAAGGTGACGGGGACAGGAGGACAGGGCGGGCTCAGGAGCGGAACTCCTGACGGGGAGGAAGAGCAGGTTCCGTGGGTGTGAAGGTGTGGAGGTGTCAGGAGAGGCAGCTCCGGCAGGAAGTCTCTGGAGGTGGAGCAGGTCTGAGCGATGACAAGATCCAAGATGTGGCCCCGCTGGTGGGCGGTGACGTAACGAGGAGAAGGTCAGCTTGTCAGGCAGCTGGTCGGACGGATGGCCGATGGGGCTTCTCTGGCCAGTTAGCTTTCTCCCACCCTGGGTGAAAGCTCGGCGCTTATAACCGTATCCACCAGCCCCACTTTCTTCTTGGCGATCCTCTTGCTGGAGCCTCTGTCCTCCTCTGACCTCCAGGCCAGATGCTCAGCCACCTCCCCTGCACCGTCATCCTGGAGACTCGCTTTGCCTCTTACGTCTGTTGGGTTCCCGACTAAAGAACCCATGTCTTCCTCCTTTCTCTTTGTTGACTCCCTTGTTTTGGTGGAGAAAACACTTGAGGAAGTTCCTGAGAAAAGGCGCATGGAAAGCAAATGTTTTGAGACCCTTCACGTATAACTGTCTCTAACCTCATTCTCGACTGGTGGTTGAAGGTAGTAACCATCGTCTTCCAGATTCTAAGGTGGCTGCTGAGAAGTCTAAGGTTGGCCTGTTTACTTCCCATCAAGTCACTGAGTCTCTCCTTGGCGTGTGTTCAGTCTGCTGATTCATCCATTAAAGGAGTTCTTCAATTTGATGTCATGTTTATTCACTTCCAGTTCTTCCACTTGAGTCTTTATTCCAGTTCCCATGTCTCTGCTGAAAGTCGTCATGCATGCTGTCCACCTTGTCTGGTAGATCTTTTAACAGATTAATCACTATTTTAAAGAAGTAGTTACAACATCTGGGTCACCTCTGAGTCTCATTCTGTTGACTCTTTATCCCCTAACAATGGGTGTTTTTTTCTTGCTCTTACATATGTCTTGTAATTTTTGATTGAATACAGGACATTGCAGGCAGAAGAATAGCAGAGACCTAGGTAAACAGAATCTATACGCAGAGATGGGCATGTGTCTGCTGTCAGGACTTGGTGTGGAGGGCTTAGCAGATGTAGAGTAGATGAGCAGGGTCTGGGTTTCGTCCTTACCGTCGTTACCGTCATTGGACCGCTGGCCTCCACTGCCTCTGGCAACAGGACACAGTTGTGCCTGAGCTCAGAGAGGGGACCCAGCAGCTAGAGGGTTTTCTCAGTTTCCCTGACGCCAGTTTCTAGCTTTAGCTGTCCCTGCGTTACTGCACCATAGAGGAGGGGCCTCTCTCCAAGGCACCCCCCGACCCTCACAGTAGACCGCCGTCCACTGTTACTAAGTGTGTGGCTTGGGGCGGGGGTAGGGGGGTTTCTGCTCTCCTGTTTCAGTCTCAGTCTTGGGCAGGCCCTGCGTACCTTGGCCTCAGGGATGGATCCCCACTCCCACCCCCATTCCTGTCCCCTTGGTAACCAAACTGCCTGTATCCGACGTGAATAGGCTTTTCCTGCCCCTCCCTCATCAGCTGCAGACCACTTCTTGGCAGACACATAGGATCCTGGACCCCAAACATTTTCCTCCCCTTCCTGTGGTGCTCCAGGATTTTTGCTTCCACCTCCCTCCATGTCCTGGGAGAGGCTCTGCCTTGTCGCTCCTGAAGCAGATGGGTCTCTCTCTTACTCCTGCCCCAGAAGCAACAGGCAAGAGGGACTCTGCCCCTCCCCCCGCAGCTCTCAGTTCTCAGCAGAGAGGGATCTGAGGAAGGGGGACGGGGCGCCAGCAGCTGCCTGTCCTGCACGCCTGCACTGTTAGCGAGGGCCCTTCTGCCCTTCGGCCTTGTCCCTTCTTCTGAGCAAGAGCCTGCTGGAGGCCCAAGGACATGAACTTGCAAGTGACTGCAGACCCCCTTGCAGCAGTGAGGTCACAGCTGTTCCCCTGCTGCTGAGACGGCGCTGGCCACTCCCTCGTGGCCCTCCATTCCCACATTTTGTTGGTTCGGTCTCATCTGCTACCGTCTTTCCTCTGATTTTATCCTTGGGGAGTTAGACATTTAAATACATAATTTTGTGGTCATTTGAATGGGGCTTGGGGGAGAGAACAGATAAAACATGCATTCGATCTGCCATCTTTCCACTATTTCTTTGATAGCGTTAGGATGAAGGAAAGCCGATGACACTGAGTAGGAAGTGAGATGAGATAGGAAAGGCCCAGTCACGTGGCAGCAGAGTCTGTGGCAGGGAGGGGTTGGTTAGCGCCTCCTTGTTAGAGGTTATTGATTTTTAGTTTGGAAAACAGAGTATGAGGACTCCCCTGGCGGTCCAGTTGTTGGGAGTCCACGCTTCCACTGCAGGGGGCACGGGTTCACTCCCCAGTGGGGGAACTAAGATCCCGCAAGATGTGTGGCGTGGCAAAAAGAAAGAGAAAGAAAACAGAGTATGAAGAGTGGAGACAGACAGAACAGATTTTACAGAGGAGCTACCTGAAATTAGTCAACAAGGACCCGCTAGATGGGAAATGACCTTGATTGTAATTCATTCCTTGCCTTGATGGAAACTCACTACTTATAAAAAAAAAAGAAAAGAAAAGTCTCTCTTCCTTTTTATTATTATTTAATAGTTTATTTTCCATACTCTTCTTCTGATTAATATAGAAGTTATTAATTACTAAATCATTAGGATATTAGAACTAAAATCCTATGCCGCTCAGCTCAGTTTAAGGTCAATCTTGACTACCTCTAAAAAGGGATCTTACACAGGCAGCCTCAGGAGGATTTATCTCACTAAGTGTTATAGAGATAAACAACTTATTTCAGCGCCTAGCACACGCCAACTGGATAAAGAACGCGCCTGCCCTGAGTGTTCACTGTGATGGCGAGATGCGCATTACTCTTCACGCGGTTGAAGACGGCATTAAAATGAAGCTCGGTTCTGTTCAAGGAATGCTGATTGAACTCTTGCAGGTTCTGCATTTGCACCGATGAAACGAAGAGGAACCCATCGGTCCCTCAAGCCCTTGGGCCAACGGGGCATGTGGAGACCTGACGGCCGTGTGGGTGACATGCTCCCTGGTGGCAGCACACGGGCACACACGTCCGCCGTGGTGCTCTCCGGGGCCAGTCCTGCACACCTGTCGCCAGCGCCACGTTCAGTATTGTTGCTGGCTTGGCCTCACCTGTGGTGGGAGTGTCTGCCCGTCAGAAATAAGCAAATGGTGCAAATCAGGGCTCTCCCCGCAGAGAGCCAGCTGTCGGACATTTTCCAGTTCGCCCTGCTGCCTTGGAAGTCTCTCCACCTGAGACTGCTTCTCCCCTGGACTCGTGTCCTTCTCAGCCCCGTGCCCCCGTGGCTTGTCTCGGTGAGGGCCAGGGGCCGACTTTCCCGGCCCGTCTGCACCGTTTCTTTCTCTTTCACAGCGAACCGACCCGTCAGCAAATCCTATCAGCTCGGCCTTCAGGAAACACGGAGAAGCAGCCTCTGCTCGCAGCCTCCACGTGGTGCCGGCACCGCGATCTCACCGCCCGTGTGTCCGCCTGCGGGACCTCCAGACGCCTCCCTGCTCGGCCCTTAGAGACTTTTCTCCACGCAGCAGCCAGTGTCCTGTGTGCAGTCAGATCACGTCACTTACCTGCTCAGCATCTTCATTCTGGGGGGCGGGCTGCCACCTCGCTGGGAGTCGACGCCCGCATCGCCGCAGGTGGCCCCCAGGTTGCTGGTGCGGCCTCCTCGCCTCCCCCAGAGGCCCAGCCCACCTGCTCCGCTGCTGCCCCTCCACGACGCCAGATGCCTCCCGCCCCAGGGCCTCGGCCCCTGCGGAAACGCCTCCCCAGACAGCCCTCACCTCTGTCAGATCTCGCTCAGGCACCCCACACGGGGGCCTCCCCGGTCGCTGTGTTTAAAAGGCGCTCACAAGCCCCGGGTGGCCCGGCCGCTCGCCCACCCTGCCCTGCGGGGTCCGCACACCCTGGCCCGTGTGCTCGGCGTGGTTCTGTGCACCTGCTGGCCCTCTGACGCCCCCCGCGCGGGACGGGAACGCATAGGGCGGGGACTTTTGTTTGCTGCAGCACCCGCGGCAGCGGGCCAGGAGGAGCAGTGGGGCGGGCTAGAGGTCACCCGGGTGTCCCAGGGCTCACTGGGGACGCGAACCGAGCTGTGCGGCTGCGTTGCCGTCGCCCCCAGGACGCAGCCCCGCTGGAGCAGGTGCGGCAGGTCGGCCTCCGCCCACGTGTGGCTCACACGCACACCCAGGGCGGGCCGTGCCAGGCCACGTCCACTAACACAGTCATGACCAGCTAATGCTCTGTCAGGGATTGGCCGGCAGCAGGCGGAAGCACGGGCCGCCGGGAGGGGACAGTGACCGACTGAGGCTGACCCTTGCTGGTCTGTGTGCGTGGCCTGCGGGCACGGAGCGCGTCCCCTGCACGGTCTCCCCGTCGGGCCTCGGGGGTCTCTGCGCACAGGTCACGCCTTCTTTATGGAAGAGAGAAACGAGGCTCAGAGCGGCTAAAGGACGCCTCCACAGGCACAGAAGCGGCGGGAACACAGAGCCCTCCAGCGTGCTTTCTGGACCCCAGAGGAGCCAGCCCTGGCCTGTGCCGCTGGACACTGTCGTGTAAACTGCCTTTGGGTGCGCGGTGCGGGCTGCCCACCTCGGACCAGATCAAAGGCGCTGGGAGGGGTCACCCTCTCCCTTGGTTCACCCCTCGGGCTAATCCAACGCAGCAACATCAAAATACACTAAAAGGGCCATGGTCCCAGAGATATGGTGAAATCACAGAGGGTCGCTTGTTGGGTGCCAAGCCTGTACCAGAGGCTGTTCTAGGGGCTTCCCATGCCTTCCTTCAAGTCCTCAAACTAACCACGCAGGGTTAGGCGGTGTATTCCCATTGTATGGACAGGGAGACCGAGGCTCAGAAGTGTCACGTTACCTGCATCGGTCCCCGGGGCTCAGTGAGGCCAGTCTTGGAACAGATCTGTCTGGCGCTGAAGCCCACATTTGCTCTGCTGCACCGGGCTGTCCCCTCACAGCACGTCCCAGGTTCCCTGCGAGGGTCCTTCTCCTGCAGTACCAATGCTCAAGAAACACAAAAGACGAGGGTATGTTTGGGAGACAGACTCTCTCAAGGCCTTTGCCAGGCTGCAGGGTTTCAAAGGCGGAACGTGAATGTCTCCTGCTCGTCGGGTTCGGGCGCTGTTTTGTGTTCTTACCCACATCTTCTTATTTATATTCTCTTTATATTTGATCCATCAAACGGAAATGTCCCTTCAAGAAGAATCTGGCCATTATCTGGGTGGACTGGAGGCTGGTGAGAAGAAAATTAAAAGACGCTGACGGCTGTACGAGAGAGCGGCGAGCCCAGCTGCTTTTGGAGGAGGGGCTTCACGTTGTTTTAGTGCTGAGGGCAGCCCGGGAGATCCCGCCAGGGTCCGCCCTACACTGGGACTTCTGACGTTAAGTAATTTTCTAGCCCCGTTGATGGGCTTTACGGCAGAACACGTTGCTGTGTGAGTTTCAGCTGTTCGTACTCACAGAATCTGGTTTGGGAAGACGGTGATTGGGAAAACACAGGAATCGCAAGAAGGGTGTGTGTGTGACTCAGTAAGTGGTGTGATGCCTCCTAAGTCCAGGCTGAACCCAGATTTTACCGGACATGCAAAACTGCAGGGCTCACTAGGGGACCCAGCCTTTCCCCAGCACCTTAGATGTGCACTTTCTTTCCTGGGCAAATACCACATGCTTCCAAATATACATAACACCATCGAGAGGATGTTTCTCATCAAATGGTTCCTTTTATCAGGTAGAACTTAAATCACCTGGATACGCTGGGAAACAGTTAATAAAAATCTAGTTAGTGTCTTAGATTCAGAACACAATGTTAGGAGCTGTAAGATGATACAAACCTTTAAAGGGCTTACCTTAGGAGACGGAAGATACAGATATACAGACACACACACGCATCAGAGCACGTGGGCTTTGAGACAAAGTGCCCTCGAGCACGGTAGTTCTTTGGCTTCTTTCTACAATTATTACGATGTCGGAAAGATCCTCTTCCTTCCTCAAATTCTCCTTGAAAAACAATCAAGGTCCATAGTGACAAGCCTGGTGGCCTCAATGCTGAGTGTCACGTTCTCAGGAATTTCTGCCAGCCCTGAGCTGGTTTTCTCCGTCCTCACCCAGGCTCTATGAGAGGTGTTTGATTTCTTTATGCAGTCCCTAACGTCTGACCCATTCTGTAGCCTTCGCGATTGGGGCAACCCCTCAAGGAATCGGGATCAGCACACTTTGTCGGTGCTGGTGGGCATGGGGACCGCGGAGCCTGGGTTGGGACCCCTGCATCCCCGGAGGACTGGCCTTCGGGTTCATTCGAGGAGAACTTCCAGAGAGAGTACACGGGTTAAGAGGGAAACAACAAGGCCACGGATTGGGGTTTCTGCATTTATTTCTTGTTGTCTGATGGACACACGGCTGAATGCCTAAGTCAGTTCACCAAACCTCGAGCAGACCACATCATCCAAGCTCGTAAGCCATCGTGCTGCTCCGAGAACACCATCACGTTCCCCGCACGAGGGGAAGAGTAATCGGAGAGCAGCACGGCTGTTAGGAAGCACGTGCACTCTGATTCAGAGGAGAAGTCCTCAGACTGGAGCCCACCGATTTAGAATTACGTGCAAAAAGAGGATCACCGGTCTCACAGCCGTGTTTATATCCACAGACACAAAGGTCGGAAGATCAGAAATGCGGGAGATGGCGTTGGGTTTAAACGGGCCGACGGTGAGAACAGAGGACGGGGAAGCAGCAGCTCTGATGGGACTGGGGCTCGGTGGAGAGGTGAACAGCCTGGGGGCCTGAGGAACCCCGCGGACCCCACTCTGTTACAACACAGCCCGTCGTGGGGACCCACGGTGGTGGCCCTGGGCCATCGCAGGTGAACTATGTCGGCTGCTCTGTTTGGAAGAATCCGTGTGATTCACACAATATGTGACAAATATCTGTAACAATATGAATGTAATTACTGTAGTTAGACACAAACCAGAATTCTCTCCAAAACGCGCTTGGGCGGAGCAGCTGCTCACCGAGACAGGCCGCTTCGGCGTGGGAACAGCATCGTGCTCACCGTGCGGGGCTGGGGGAGACCCCGGGCCGGGACTGAGATGCCCAGACCTGACTTTCCAGGAAACCTCCATGGGACCGTGCAGGGGGCAGAGGGCGGAGGGCGGGAGGCAAGGCCACGGGGAGGCTTCTGTGAGGTCCCAGGAGAGCAAACGAGCTCTGGAGCTGGGGCGGAGTGTGAATGCGGAGGACGGCCGCTCATGTGGGCGCTGCTAGAACAAACCCTGGTGACTCATTCGATGGAATCATGGCGGTGTGGTCCAGGTGCCTGGACACGCCTGTGGGTGGAGAGGGAGACGATGGGGCTGGTCTTGGCCCTGCTGAGTCTGGGCACTGACATGTCGGCCTGGACAGGGACAGGTTTGGGAGGTGATAGTATGCAGCTGGTGGGTGGCTTCCTGGGCGTGGACTGGAAGTTCCAAGGCAGAGCGAGTGGGAGAGGAGGCGGGGTGAGGGGAAAGGGGAGGAGCTTGTGAAGGAAGCTGGGAAGCGATCGAAGAGCCCTGTCCTCGCCTTAGAAACAGGAGTAAAACTCCCTACGGAGAGGCTACTCTTTGTTGCGGTGCGCGGGCTTCTCATTGCGGCGGCTTCTCTTGTTGCGGAGCGTGGGATCTAGAAACGCGGGCTTCAGTAGTTGTGGCACACGGACTCAGTAGTTGTGGCTCGCGGGCTCTCGAGCGCAGGCTCAGTAGTTGTGGTGCACGGGTTTAGTTGCTCTGCAGCATGTGAAATCTTCCCGGACCAGGGCTCGAACCCGTGTCCCCTGCATTGGCAGGCGGATTCTTAACCACTGCGCCACCAGGGAAGTCGCTCCTTATGCTTTTTAATGTTAAGTTACACCAAATGCTTTCTGCAAATAGGTGACGTATAAATTATAAGTAAACAGATCATTTTCTTGATTCTGGTGGATCTTAGGCCTTTGTTCCTAAATATTATGACTAGAAGGGCCTTGTGTGGACTTCCGGTTATGCTGCTTTTTCATTTGTAAAAGTTTAACCTCCCCTTCACTTAGTTTATGCATAATAGGTTGTCAAACAAACATCCTTCTTTAAAAAGCAAAAGCAAGCAACATTACACAATGACTGCCTTTGTCTTCCACTCTTCCCATATTCCATTCCAGAGATTTTCAAATCACAGCATTCGGTAAAACTTCTTCTCTATGTGTACTTTTCATCCCGGGGTCACTCCCATGTTCCTAATGTCTGTTTAGCCAACAAAAGTACTCGCCCCTGTGCTTCCAGGATTTTAGAGTTTTCTCGCTTTTCTTTATCTGCAGTTTTAGATCAGGCTGATGACTCTGCCGTTTATCTAGAATCTAGCCACTATATGCACCAGGAATTCTATTTCTTCTGGAGGAGGTATTCAGTGTTCTGGGTCCACAATGGAATAGGCCTTGATCATTCCTTACTGAATTGTTAAAATGCCAAAGACCCCAACGCAGCCAAGTGTTATGAGATGCTCTGGTGCAGAGCTCGGCCCTGTGGCAGACGCTCCGATGTATTCGCTTACCTGTGAAGGTAGCGCTGAGCAGAGTGCTGGCTGGTCATTCTGCTTGGATGGAGAAACGGCCAGATGTGTGATTACAGACTGTGCTCAGTGGTTTGGCTGGACGGTCAGGGGCTCCGAAGGAACACGATTGGAAAATTGGCGACAAAGAAGTCTGGGGAAGAAGCACGTGTGTAGACCTCTCTGAAGGGCAGAAACATGGAGGTACGTGTGTCCTGTGTGGGTGCTCACCAGAGGGTGATGATCTCGGAGAGGAGATCGGTAACCAAGCGATGGGCTGATCTGATCTGAGGACACCAGTCGGCCTCTCTCCTCAGCCACCCCGGGGCTCGTGAACAAGGGGGCTGCAGCGGCAGAGTCGGAGGTCACGTGTGAGCTCAGCAACGTGGACTTCCACTCACCAGGGCTGGCCTGGCTGTGGCCGCCGCCGAGAGGCCAGCCTGCCCCCAGTATGGCAACACTGACTCCTCAGGGTGACCAACCAGCTTCCTGGTGGCAGGTTGACTACATTGGGCCACTTCCATCATGCAAGGCGCAGCATTTTGTTCTTACTGGAATAGACACTTACTCTGGACACGGATTTGCCTTCACTCATGCAATGCCCAAACTACGGTCCATAGACTTCCAGAAAGCCTTATCCACCGTCACGGTGTTCCAGGCAGCATTGCTTTGGACCAGGGAAATCCCTTCACAGCAAATGAAATGCAGCAGTGGCCCATGCTCGTGGAATTCACTGGGCCTACCATGCTCCCACCTTCCTGAAGCAGCTGGCTTGCTGGACCGACAGGATGGCCTTTGGAAGACAGTGCCAGCCAGGAGGCAATAGCTTGCAGGGCTGGGCCAAGGGTCTCCAGGAGGCTCTGAACGAGCATCAGGTATACGGAGTGGGGCTCCCAGAGCTGGGATTGCTGAGTCCAGGGGTCAGGCGTGGGGCCACTCACTAGCACCCTGGTGCCCCACTAGCAGAATTTTTGCTCCCTACCCCCGCAACCTAATGCTCTCCGGGCCTGTGGGTCCTAGTTCCACAGGGAGAAAGTCTTCCACCAGGAGACACAAAAACGGTTCCACTGAACTGGGAGGCGGCCACCTGGCCACCTTGGGCTCCTCGTGCTTCGGAATCAACCCTCAGAGAAGGGGGTTCCTTGCTGGCTGGGGTGCTGATCCTACTGCCAAGGGGAAATTGGATGACAGCTCCACAGTGGAGATGGGGGTGAAGATTCTGCGGCACCGGAGATCCCTAGGGCATCTCAGCACCGCCAGGCCCTGGGCTTAAGGTCAGTGGAAAACTACATCACCCCAACGAGGCAGGACTACTGATGGCCCAGACCCTTCAGGAGCGAAGGTTTGCGTCACCCGCCAGGTGAAGACCCATGACCAGCTGAGGTGCCTGCTGAGGGCCAAGGGACCACGGAATGGGCGGGCAAAGAGGACACCTCTAAACACCAGCTATGGCCAAGGGACCACGGAATGGGCGGGCAAAGAGGACACCTCTAAATACCAGCTACGGCCACGCGACCAGTCACAGACCTGAGGACTGTGGTTGTCTTCAGTATATCTGTCCTGTTTTGTTATGAATACGTTGCGTGTAAATATTAAGCACATACCTTTGTTTTCTTCTCTCTTCTGTTCCCTTATCATGTAACAAAAGATGTGTTGACTTTTCATCCTAGTATTTATGTTATGATATCAAGGAGAAGACTGAACCTCATGCAAGGACGCTGTATCCTTTTCTGGAAAAGACTCAGAGTTTGTGGTGCACAAAGGATGGCTGTACCACGTGAGGTGGCGGCACGGCCTTGTAGTTAATCTTCATTGGAGGTTACGTGTGCTCCAAGGGGATGTGTGTGGGTGTCCGGTGGACAGCGGGTGTACTGGTGACGGTTAAGCTCATGGGTCAACTTGTCTGGGCCGCGGGGCCAGATATTGGGTCGAACACTCTGGATGTGTCTGGGAGGACGTTTTCGGATGAGATTAACATTTCAATTGATGGACTTTGAGCAAAGCAGGTTGCCTTCCGTAACGTGGGTGGGCCTCATCCAATCAGTTGAAGGCCTGAAGAGCACAGAAAGTCCGATCTTCTCTGAGTCAGAGGGAATTCTGTAGGAGACGCCTCCCGACTGGCATGGCAACACGGGCTCTTCTCAGAGTCTCCAGCTGCCGGTCCATCCTGAAGATCTGGGACTCACCAGCCTCCCTAATTACATGAATCAGTTCCTTAGAATAAATCTCTTCCTCTATGTACACATCATATCCATTCTGTTTCACTGGAGACCACTGACTAATACATTCTCCTAAACTCTCACCTGGAGATTGCTACCTTATTGCATTTAAATTATTCTTATTTAGTTCTAGATTCCCACATGCTTCAGATGTACCCGATTGTGTGTGTGTGTGTGTGTGTGTGTGTGTGTGTGTACATGATTATGAGGAATTGGTTTAGTTCTGTAACGTTAAAACGAGACTGGGGCCATTACACGATAAAATGCAAAAAGCTATCTGCACTCAGCTTGGGAGCAAACACAACTCGACCTCTGTTTGATGTTGGGACAGAGACCAACCCACCTCCTAACACCCGGGCCCAGTTTACAGAAGAGTAAGTTGAGCCAGTGTGTCCTCCGAGCGGCACCCCAGAGGACCCCCAACTTCACAGAATCCAAAGAATCCCAAAGGTAGAGGGTGAGGTGCAGCCAGGTGGGCCCCTCGCAGCAAACAAGCCCACCACCTCCTGCAGCCGCAATTAGCTACAGAATCGCGCACACACCCATTTCCTTTAATCCCCAAATATCAAAAGCCAAACTGTTTTCCTGCACTAGAAAGATGAAGCTGGTGGTCTGTGGTCACGATGACCGTGAAGGTGCAGATCTGTGCAGTGGAGCTCGGGGGCGACCCATCCGTAGTATCGGGGCTGGGACTTGCGACCTGTGCACGGGGAGACCTGCTCCCGTGTGGGGCCTGGGCAACCACCACACGCGTGTCCCTCCCGATGACACCATGCACATCCCAAGGCACTTCCATGCCCATCATTTAGAAAGTGCTACCCCATCGCATACACACAGGGGCATATTTATATCTAAGTTGTTTTTTTTTTTTAGATGTTGGGGGTAGGAATTTATTAATTAATTAATTTATTTTTGCTGTGTTGGGTCTTCATTTCTGTGCGAGGGCTTTCTCTAGTTGCGGCGAGCGGGGGCCACTCTTCATCGCGGTGCGCGGGCCTCTCACTATCGCGGCCTCTCTTGTTGCGGAGCATAGGCTCCGGACGCGCAGGCTCAGTAGTTGTGGCTCACGGGCCTAGCTGCTCCACGGCATGTGGGATCCTCCCAGACCAGGGCTCGAACCCGTGTCCCCTGCACCAGCAGGCAGATTCTCAACGAGTGCGCCACCAGGGAAGCCCTATATCTAAGTTTTTAACCCAACTTCCTACCTCTGCAGCCATATTTCCTAGTTAAGGGTGCTTTATAGAAAGCACTAGAAACCTTGGGAACCTGAGCTCTGCTCCCCCAGATGAGCCCATCTCAGTGGGAGACATCTATGCTGAGCCGGCCCAGAGCCTGAAATGCCCAGGGCTGGGAGACAGTTCCTTAGCTGGGACCATTAAACACCAAAATAGTTCAGATAAATTCTTCCTAAAAAGCCAGTAAGACCCCTTCCGGGTCCTGCTTCTGCAGGTAAGAAGCTTTGAAGCCACTGCTACACACTCAGCAACAGGTAAAAAGCTGAGAAAGTGGAAAACTCAACAACTCTTCTTAGATCTGTGAGCGAAGTGAGGTCAGAGGGGAAACCGCTGTCCCCAAATGGGAGAGACCAAGCAGAGAACCGCAGCTCACCCACGAGAGGAGCGTGGTGGGAACTTACGCAGAGGTAAGCGCACCCGAGCTGCGGTGGACGCATCGAACTCCAGGGAGCCACTCAGAGCGGGAATCACCGGGCTTTCCTGAGCTTTGCCACCAGGAACCTGCCAGGCCCTCACGGTGAAAACTCCCCTTGTGCTCCGAACCACCGTGAAATAAGCCAGAGCGTTTGCTTCCCCTTAACAAGGCCTGAGCTCAGGGGAGACTGTGTAACCAGAGCTTCACTGACCTGGGGGAGGGAGCTCCAGTCCTCCTGTCCCAGCTGAGGGGGCAGGGACCTGATGCACGTGTGAAGGTGGTGATGCAGAGGCTCGGGCTCCCCAGAGACACAGGCTCACCCTGGGCCTGCGGGGGCCCCCTCCCCACTCACCACCACAGCAAAGGCTCCTTGACAGCAGGTCCTCTTACCCAGGACATCGTGCCCAGCTACCGGGAGAAAACCACAAGCCATACGAAAGGCAGAACACACAGTCTGAGGAGACAGAGCGTCGTCAAAACCAGACTCAGCCATGGCAGGGATGTTGGAGTTATCAGACTGGGAATTTAAGACAAATGTGGAAAATACGCTAAGGAAGTGCTCCAGTGGATCAACAGACAGCAGACAGGGGCAGGTGGGCAGTGTAAGCAGAGACACGGAAATCTAAGAACGCACCAAAAGAAACGCTACAGAGAAAAACAGCGACAAGGGCTTCCCTGGTGGTGCAGTGGTTGAGAGTCCGCCTGCCGATGCAGGGGACATGGGTTCGTGCCCCGGTCCAGGAAGGTCCCACATGCCGCGGAGCGGCTGGGCCCGTGAGCCATGGCCGCTGAGCCTGCGCATCCGGAGCCTGTGCTCCGCAACGGGAGAGGCCACAACAGTGAGAGGCCCGCATACTGCAAAAAAAAAAAAGTGTAGGAGGGGGCTTCCCTGGTGGTGCAGTGGTTAAGAATCCACCTGCCAATGAAGGGGACACAGGCTCGAGCCCTGGTCTGGGAAGATCCCACATGTCGCAGAGCAACTAAGCCTGTGCGCCACAACTACTGAGCCTGTGCTCTAGAGCCTGCGAGCCACAACTACTGAGGCCACAAGCCACAACTACTGAGCCCGCGTGCTGCATCTACTGAAGCCCACGTGCCTAGAGCCCGTGCTCTGCAATAAAGAGAAGCCACTGCAATGAGAAGCCTGTGCACTGCAACGAAGAGTAGCCCCCGCTCGCCACAACTAGAGAAAGCCTGCACGCAGCAACGAAGACCCAACGCAGCCAAAAGTAAATAAAATAAAAATAAATAAACTTATTTTTTTTAAAAAAAGACCTAAAGTAGCCCACACGTTGTTGAAGGAGAAGGACAACACCGAGACTTCCTATAAAGCTACAATAATCATCAGTTTCGATGCTGGCTGAGACAGGATTCTGTCCTTATCTGCCGAACGCCTACCTGTGGCCTAAGTACTGTAATCAGCTGGGCGGGGCGTGATGATAGGTCAGGTGTCCTCGGTCTCCAGTCCCAGGTTTATCTCTGGGCCAGTTGGCCATTTGACCCCTGTGAGGAAATTACCCCAGGGGTTTATCTTCTGCAGTTACAACACAAGGATTTTGTCTCCTCCATGTGAAAATACCTGAGATTTATTTGCGGATATAAGAGGAAAGTCATTCGACAGAGTGGATACATCACATTATTACCATGTTATCAATCTGAGGGATTGATAACACTGAAGTGTGAGGCCCGCGTACCGCCAAAAAGAAAAACCACAATGTGATACCAGCTCACACCCATTAGGATGGTTATAATTTCTTTTTTTTTTTTTTTGAGGATGTAAAAAAAACGGAACCCTTGTACATGGCTGGTGTGAAAAGGTGCCGCCGCTGTGGAAAGCTGCTTGGCGGTACCTCAAGAAGCTAAACAAGCTCACTACATGATCCAGCAACTCCATGCCCAGGGATATCCCTAACGATGCTTGCACACGAAGCAAGCATCGTTCACAGCAGCCTCCTTCACTATAACAAGCGGTGGGAACAACCCCAATGCCCATTTACAGATGACAGGTACACGGCGCATGCACACAAGGGCCACAGCAGGCGGTAAAGGGCAGATGCACCCGACAGAGGGACGAGGCTTGAAAACAGGCCCAGCGAGACCACCCACACGCAGGAAGACAACCTGTATGAGTTCACTTATACGGGGACCCTGGAAGAGGCGAATTCAGAGACGGAAAGCAAAAGTTGGCTGCCAGGGGCTGGCGGAGGGGAGCTGGTGTTTTCATGGTCGTACAGTCTAGGGTGATGAAAGTGACCTGGAAATAGACAGTGGTGCTGGTTGTAAACACTGAGAATGTATTTAATGCCACTCACTGACTCGTACACCCCAAAATGGCGAAAATAGCAAATTTGATGTTATGTATACATATATTTACCACAATTTTTAAAGTTAGTAATACAGTATTTTCCAAACCACGGAATCGTACACTTTAAATTGTTTGGTATGTAAGTTAGTCTCATCAAAGCTGTTTTTTAGAAGATGTGAGAGCAGAGGTGGGGTAGAACAGGCTCGCTCTTGCCGAGCTCTGTAACGTGTGGCCAGAGGGGTCCCGGGGCTGGCGGTGGCGGACCAGGCGTGGTATGCGTCCCTGGGGACCCCCCCCCCCGTTTCTAGCGCCGCATTTACTTTTAAACACACTGCTGAATCCTGCAGCATTTTCTACAGCCATTTGTATTTTGCTTTGTTTTCACCTTCTTACAAAAATGAACAATCAAGACAAAAAAACAAAAGGTCCAATTACTAGTCTTCATTTCACCCCAAAGCAAAACAAGAAGAGTTTCCAATTTGTTTTTGGAAGAAAGCAGTGCAGCTCGAGTACTACCTCCTTTTCATGAAAGAAGTACTGAAAATGCCCAAGAGCAAAGCACTTTCTCGGAGGGCGAGGGCCTCACCTGTGAGGTGCTGGCTTCAGTCCGTGCGTGCGGCCCAGCAGGGTGTGCAGACACACCCGGCCGGTCCGGCAGCAGGACCTCCCAGGGTGCTCGTGACTCTGGGGGCTTCAGCAGGGCTCTGCGTCTTTAACCAGGGATTTCAGGCACCGCCGAGAGCCTGGCGCGATGGCGTTTGCTCTCCCTCCGGACCAGGCGGCTGCAGTGACTTGGTGGAGTGACGCGCGAGGGCCCTGGTGGGAAACCTGCGGTGACATCTCCCGCATGCCTCCCACGTGCTTGGGACCCCTGGTTCCTGGTTGGGCCCGGCTAGAACACCTGGACACGGCCCAAGCCCCACTGCCCTGGGTACCTGCCCTGGGGCCTAAAGCATCTCCAACCTCAGCTCAGGGCACCTGCGCGTCCCACCCCCTAAGCCCCGCCTGCTCCCAGGAGGCTGCGTGGGAAAGTCACTGCCACACTGTAAGCTGGGGTTGAGCAGGATTTGAAGCAAAAGGGCTCTCGCCTCCCTCAGCCCAGCCCTGGGATGCTCTCACGTTACACTATCTCCGACACTAGGATAGGTTTGGTCCCTCGAGCGGCTCCTTGGGCCCCATAGGCTCCCCGCTCGGGGTTCCTTACAGCTTCCACCAGAGTCTGCAGGGTCTCACTCACCCTCCTCCTGCCCCTGGGCTTCCTCTTCTCGTACCACCAGCCCTCCTCTGGGTCCTATTGCACAGTCTTCCTGAAATGGCATTTCTCGGCCATTTCGTAACCAGAGGGCTTATTCCAAACGCGCGGGGAGGGCAGCCCCGGGGGAGTCACTGCCGCCCGAGGTGAGCGCTCCAGTTACTGCTGGTGTGAATCCCCTGATGCCTGATTTAAAGAATGGAAATGTCACCACCAGGAGCTTCATCTGCCTGGATTCTCGCCCATGATGATGTCCGTCTTCTGGTTCCCCTCCAGGAGCTCCCAGCCCCAGAAGAAGTTTTCTGCGCCGTGACCTGAGGAAGCATCCAGGCGCTTCCTGACTGGTGACAATTTCATTTCTATGGACGTCATTCAAAAACTCATTTATCAACAGATGTTTCCATTCCCTCCACACACAGGTACTTAGCTAAGTACTCAGTATTCTGAACAAGACAGACAAGGACTGGTGGGTGCAGACGAGGAACCGAGTCCCCGGCGGGTGACGGAGTGGAACCGAGTGCGGAAGGGGTGGGTGCCCGCAGCGTCCTGGGGCCGGGCCGGGAGGGGTAACTGCGTCATGAGGACTCAGGGAAGAACCGCTGGAGGAGGTGGTATCCAGACTCTGATGTGATTCAGATTTTAATCCGGATCATCTTAGATCCAACACATTCCCCAGACAGGAGCTCACGAAACAGCGTTCTTCAGGCCTTTGCCTTTGCTAAATGAATCATTAACTAAAGGCACAAGCCACCAAAAGGAACCTTATAAACTCAAATATCAGTTGGAGCAATGAAAAATATTTCAAAGATTCTGAACTCCTGGGAGCCACTGGTTTCCACTTACGCGGGCCTCTCACTGTTGTGGCCTCTCCCGTTGCGGAGCACAGGCTCCGGACGCGCAGGCTCAGCGGCCATGGCTCACGGGCCCAGCCGCTCCGCGGCGTGTGGGATCTTCCCGGACCGGGGCACGAACCCGTGTCCCCTGCATCGGCAGGCGGACTCTCAACCACGGCGCCACCAGGGAAGCCCCATTTTTCTCATCTTTAAAGAAGCTGAAGACAGTTGTCTTTATAGTAATGAGTTTATAATGTTTTGTTCTGCTCTTTAAAAAAAAAGAATTAGCCTCTTAGGACATTGGACTCTTCCCTGTCAGTGACATTCTCTCCAGGGAACATTTTATCCCTCAGGACAAGGAATCCCAGCAAGCAAAGTGTGTGGAGTCGCACACGAACCCGTTTCACAGCTGCTCGCTGTTTGTGAAGGGCATGGGAGCAGCAGTTTCAGAGTTGAGTCCATGATTATTGAAAAACTAAAAACCCAAAGCCTCTCAGTCCCTTTGAAACAGCTGCTCCAAGTTGCCTATTTCACCCCTGGTGCTCAATAAAAGTGCTAAAAACAATGAAACGAAAGAAAACCCGCCCCTCAGAGCATCATCTGCTCTCCTTCGATTAAACACTGACTCATCAGCCCCTCCTATCACCTCTCAGACTTCAAAAGGCAAATTCAGCTCATGACCCTGTGTTAACACGGATGATTCCGTGTCACGCTGAGAAAAAGTTCCATCTACTGATGCACTTTCCAAGCAGAAAAACCAAACACATAAATGACCACAAAATACTGAAAACCAGGAAAATGATGAATCAACACCCCCAATGACACATGGGAACTCGCAAAACCGGGCGGTCACGTGGGTCCAGACACCCCCGGTCACATCACGCCACCACACGAAACGCAGGGAAAGCCCGGGCACTTGTCTTCTCACTGAATCCAGTGTTTCATCAATAATCCACTCGAAAATATCGATGAGGCGAAAATCCAACTGGCAATCGGGAACTTCAGTCAGCGCGTTCTTGTTAGTGAGACAAGGTATTTTTTGTCGTGTTTTCAGTGGTGTCAATCTTCCTAAATTAGCTTTTTTTTAAAAAAAATATTTTTTTAATTAATTTATTTATTTTGGCTGTGCCAGGTCTTAGTTGTGGCAGGCAGGCTCCTTAGTTGCGGCATGCATGCGGGATCTAGTTCCCCAACCAGGATCAAACCTGGGCCCCCTGCATTGGGAGCGCAGAGTCTTAGCTACTGCGCCACAAGGGAAGTCCCCTAAATTAGCTCTTGGGTGAAGTGCAGGGCCTCAACCTTGGAAGTCTTTTGAGAGGCAGACACAGGTCCTCCAGCGCTTCCTGGGCAGCTCTAGGGTGAGAAATAACGACCTGGCGGTCTGGCCCTGGGCATTGGCTCTGTGCCTGGCTTGGTGCTGAGCGAGGCCCACGAACCCACCTCTCCTCCACCCTGGGCGCTCCTCCAGGACATGCAGTTTGCGTCACCGCTCATGGGTAAAGAGCCTCCAGCCATCACTCGGAATCTGCAGGGAAGTGGGTTTCAGGCCAGGTGTGCCCCAGCTGCAGCGCTCTCAACTGCCCCCTGGGCTGCTGGTTCCCCAGGAAGTTAGCTGTTCAGTGCAGTGGAAATGGGTCTCTGACTCCTGTGTTGGTTCTGGTGCCAATCCGTCCTCTTGCTGGACGGCTGTTCAGGTGTCCTGTTCCTGTGAATTTTCGTCTCTGGTTAACTGTGTGCAGGCCACCCAAGATTCCTCCAACACCAGAAAGGTCAAGTCCCTTTGTCACTGCCCAGGACACACACCTGCACTGCTTGAGCTGGGTGCCCAGCATGAACACACCCGGAATGCCGGGCAGGAATCTACACGCTGTGATGAAACCGGGGCAGGGGCCGAGGCACTGAGGTCCAGAGTCATGGGCAGAACTCCAGTGGCGTCCACTAAAAACAATCCAAAGTGTGTTTTTCTTGGCCGTGCTGTGCTCTAATTATGCAGATGCTCTTATGAACGTTACGTGTAGGACTCACGTTTGCCCTTAATAAACTGAATCCTGATAGATTCAGCACAACGTTCGGATTTACCTTAGTAGTTTAAAAATCCGATTCTGTTACTCCATATATTTTCCATGTTTTTAGCTTCTGGTGTATGCAGCGTTGCACAGTGGAAAGAACATAGCTCAAGGTCACCCTAACCTGGGTTCAAATTCCAGCTCTGCCGCTTACGAGCTGTGCCACCTGGCAGGGCCTCCCAGTAACCTCTGGTGCGTCGTTTAAATAACGCTGCTCTTTAAGAGCAGATGAGTAAATCCACACCCCTCAGGGCTGGCCCCAATCTCGAATCGCAGGGAAGCAGCGCTGGAAGGGATCGGAATTTAGGAAGCAGAAAGCCAAGCCCCTCGGGGGCAGTCTGTTCAGAGGGTAGAGCACGGCCGTGCGGCAGGGCGCAGGGACACAGCACTTCCTGGAAGGGGCCTCACCGCCTCAACGAAGCGGCTCTCCTCAGTGTGGACACCTTCACCGCTGCCTCGAGGGAATACTCGCCGGACAGCTGTCCCAACACAGACCAGGGTCAGGGGCATCCCGGGCCCCAGTGCACACGGCTGAGCTGATGTCTGGTGTACACCCTTCAGTCTCGGCTGGGTCGAACCGGCGGGTGTGGCCCCCTAGTGGAATGGCTCTGGGACGGCCGGGACCCTCCCTGCCCACCCCAGAGGGAGGCCTCCTGAGGGACCTGAGTCAGATCGGAGTCCTGCTTCCCGTGTGGACGCCTCACCTCATCTTCCTCGCCTTCCCACCTGCAGTTAGCTGCCCTTTTCTCAAAGATGGGAAACAGGGGGCTTCCCTGGTGGCGCAGTGGTTGAGAGTCCGCCTGCCGATGCAGGGGACACGGGTTTGTGCCCCGGTCCGGGAAGATCCCACATGTCGAGGAGCGGCTGGGCCCGTGAGCCATGGCCGCTGAGCCTGCGCGTCCGGAGCCTGTGCTCTGCAACGGGAGAGGCCACAGCGGTGAGAGGCCCGCGTACCGCAAAAAAAAAAAAAAAAAAAAAAAAAAGGGAAAGAGGAACACAACGCCCAGTGTACAGCTCTGCCATGAGGAGGGGCCGAGGCCACGGGCATCCTGGGCCCACCGCCGCCCCCCACCCCCACACCAGCGGCGCCCCCGGGGGGGCAGCCCCTCCCGGCCACTCCACCCCGCTGCTCCCTGCCCTGTGGACACAGAACTTTGAAGCTCTTACTCACCCGTCTGTGCGGTCAGGGGCAGCACGCTGGAGTCCTGACGGGGCGGATTTACACATTCCTCTGATTTTTCTCACAAGCCTATCAAAAATACAAACCTGTTCCTCGGCCTCCGGCCGGCCCAGTGCCCTCGGGTGCCCTCGGGTGCCCGGTGCTGTCCCAGAGTCTGTGACACTGATGTTGCTGTTGGGATGTCAGAGCTCACACTGATTTTGGTGGGAGGCTTGTATGTGTTTTGATGTTTCTGCCCGATGTCTGAAGGATCCATTCTTTACCTTGAAATTCAGGAGTGTTCTATACCAGAATTTCCTGGAATGTGGCTTTTTGGATTCAGAGTTCTGTTCTTTTTTTTAATTGGGAAAATGCTCTTGTGTTACATATTTGAATGCATCTTCTGTTGCATTTGCCCGAGTTTTCCCCACCTCGGGTCCTGTTTTGATCCCCTTTGTCACTTTTATCTATTAGCTTCTTTCCAGTTTAATTTTCTTGTCTTTTTCATTCTCTGAGGTGCCGCCAGACCTCTCCAACTTTGTTGGTCATTCACGTCCACCAGCATCCAGCTCTGTCCCTTGTTCGTCTGTCCCATTTGTGAGTTAACAGTGAGGCTTTGACCCTCAGTGTGTCTCCATATGTCTGCAAGCTCCCTTTTAATCTTCTGTAACGTTTTTCCATTTTGACTGTTGTATTTACTTCCCAATCTTATTGAATGATTTTCTTGGTGTTGGAGGAACGACTGTGAGAAGTTTACTCCTGCTTGTTGAGTTGAGTGACCGGGCCGTGCGCGCAGGTGGTGTTTTATTTGCACGTCGGGGCTGTTTAGGGCAGGCGAGCCTCTCCACACACCGTGGAAGTGGCTGACAACGAGGTCCTGGACACAGAGAACGGCAGAGCCACGGGACGCGCGGCGTCGTGGCCGAATCCTCTTGTGCTGACCTGGAAGGCATGTTTAGGACTTGACATGAGGGAGAAATCAACTCTGTAGCCTAAATCCACACCCAGGTCCCACCCCAGGTAGAAGGACAAGGGGAAGGGAGGTAATAGAGAGAATATGAACTTTTTCTGGAAGGACAATTCAGATTATTTTAATGAACAGAAGGCTCAGTGGTGATGGCAGGTCTCCCCGCGTCTGTCGCAGTTCCGGGTTCTGAAGGCTCCCACCAGCTTATGGGGGGGTTCCTCATTGTCCTGTGACCTCGCCTGATGGCGACCACGTCCCGGCCTGGCCTCCCCTCGATGAGGCAGAGGACCCCACCCCGGACACGGGCGGCCCGGGCCCAGGTCTTGCGTGACCCCAGGGGCTGGCCTCCCCGCTGACAGGACGATGGCCTTTAGCGGGGACGCCCCTTTGCGGGCAGCCTATCTTTAGCCCGGGCCCACACTCTGCTTCTCCTCTTGCTGCGTCTCCGGTCTGTACTTGGGGACCAACTCATGCAACTGAGCAGACTGCCAGCCGCGGGTGGAAGACAGCCCTTCGCCCCCGAGCTGAGGGAGCGGGGCCGTCTGACAGCCGGTGGCGGGCACCCAGGGGCTGGACGTTCCGTCAACGCAAGACTCCTCCTGGGCCTTTTCTCAGACAGGAACTTAACACCTTCCTGGCCTCCTGCCTCTCCACTACGGCAGGGGCCGGGCCATCGAGTTAGAACTTTTTAACAGATTCAGTATAAATCCTGACTTCATGAATTCCTGAGCCAGCAACTCAACAACAACAAAAAACAAACACCCTGAATAAAAAATGGGCGATGGAAGTGAACAGACATTTCTCTGAAGAAGAAACACAAGTGGGCAACAACCACGTGGACGGCGGCGGGGAATGAAGAGGCCGCCCCCCCACCCCCGCGAGAGCAGGGCTTGTGGGAGAGAGGGGATGGCGGGGTCTGGGAAGAGCACGCGGGGGGCTCGGGGCTGCGCGGGGCTTGGGCTGACGGCCTGGCAGCTCTGCGAGCCGCCCCCATGAGCGGGGTCTGTCCTCTTGTAAGCAGGGGCCACGAGGGCGCCCTCGAAAGGTGCCCTTCGCAGTGCGGGCCATAGGTCCCGACCCACCGGAGGCCATAAGATCGACGCTCAGGCTGCAGCCAGCATCTCGCTCCCATGAAGGAGGGTGGGCGAGGAAGCCTCCAAGTTCACGGCCCGTAGGGCACTGTCTTCTGTTTCTCACACACACCCCTTTAAATAGTTTTCGAGCCGCTGCTGTAGCGCAGCTGTCCACCCACAAAGCCCGGAGTGGAGACCGCGCCCAGGCCAGGTCTGCGGCAGCCCCGCACCCTGGCCCGGGGCGGGAGGCATGGCGGCCACTGTAAGCGCAGGCGTAAGGCGCAGACCCCCAGCGGGTCAGGGGGATGGTACCAGGGGTCCCTGCTGGTCTCCGGGTGCCCTGGGGCCAGCCAGGTGCAGAGGGAGACTGCTGACCAACTTGGTGTGCGTTTCCATTTCTTCCTCCGGCCTTTTCCTGAGCAAGACCTGTGCCTGGGCCGTGACCTTCCCAGCCCTCTAAGAGGCTGCTGCGGGCCGTTCTGAGGGGTTGGTACTGGGCCGTTCCACTGGAAGGCATGCTTGCAGGAGGTGGCACCTGCGTGCGCGTGCGCGCGTGAGTGTGCGCGTGTGCGTGCTTGCGTGCGCGCGCGTGCGTGCGCGTGCGTGCTTGCGTGCGCGTGTGTGAGTGCACGTGTGTGCGTGTGGATCGTCCCTGAACAAGGAGGACGTAGGTGGAAACAGTCCCTAGCGTGCGTGGCGGGGAAGCGGACCGGCCTGGAACACGCAGAGGGCGTCCGAGCAGAGAAACTGTTCACGGCAAGCAGCTCGTCCTAATTCCTGCAGCCGGAAAACCTGCCGGGGG
This sequence comes from Tursiops truncatus, assembly GCF_011762595.2. Classification (NCBI taxonomy): domain Eukaryota; kingdom Metazoa; phylum Chordata; class Mammalia; order Artiodactyla; family Delphinidae; genus Tursiops; species Tursiops truncatus. The sequence continues at coordinate 935,974 of NC_047051.1, forward strand.
CCAGCCTCCACCTCCGAGAGCCCGGGACGCGGTGTGTGCGGGTCCTGACCACAGCAGCCTCCCCTGGAGCAGCGTGTGGGAAGGCGCCCCACGGAGAGCAGAGGCTCCCCCGAAGCCACTTTCTCGCTGGTGACCTGGAGCGAGTTACTTCACTTCTCTGAGCCTTGGATTTCTCATCTTTATTGGGGTAAGTATAGCTGCCCCACTCACCTCTCAGAGGTGCTGTGAGAGTGCTGCAAATGGTAAAGCACAGTAGCGGCGCGGCTGTTACTATTATCGTTAGTCTGAATAGCCTTCCCGGGCAGGCAGCGCACGGGCACTTTGCACGTGGGGAGAGGGTCAGCAGTACTGGGGTGAGGCCCGCCGTGTCACAAGCTGCCTGGGGAAAACAGAACCAGAACCCGGGCTTCTGAAACTTAGTCCAATGCTGTCTCCCCTATAACACAGCCGGCATTCAACTGGCATTTTATTTAGGTTGA